>NW_009636447.1:1071-40435 GCF_000690535.1 Cariama cristata | reverse complement strand
CGCCCCCCCCCCCCTTGTTCCCCTCTCCCCTCGCCTTTGTCTGCCGCGCAAGGCAAGGCTGAGAGCAGGAACGCATTCAAAAGCGATGCCTCGGTGGGAAAAGGCTGGAGTCAGATCAAAGTCCTTCCACCCAGGGGCCCGTCGGAGCCCAACGCTCACTGAACGGCCTCCGTGCGCCCAGGAATTCGTTATCTCCCTGGCCCCCATCCAGGCTGCCCCATACCCCATCCTCAGTACCAGCACTGGCTCCCACCATCTCTCCCTCTGAGCTCAAAAAAGTGCAAGGTAGCAAAGGTGTTAAAAATTGCTGGTCTTTTTCCAGTAAAAAAAGCATTTATCCAGTTATGGCTGGTGTTTACACACTGGGCAGGATGGCAACAAACCTCATTCCCCGACCTGGGGCTGGCAGGGGAGGGCTCTTGCCCAAGTGATGAGCAAGATGGATGATTTCATGATGTCACCCACTCTTGCCATGCTACTTGGGACAAGGGCTGGTTCGGAATTTTTAGGTAAAGTAGTTTTTCATAGGAAAACACTGATTTATTAAAAGAGCATTTTTAACATAGGCATCCAATCTAATGCAATTTTTAGTTCAAGATGAAATTTCTGGTCAGACCGTCAGAGAGAGAAAGGGAGAAAGCCTAAAATAGCTGTGAGCCCATGGCTTAAGGCAATCGCCAGGGAACGTTAAATCCCTGTATGCTAAGCTCTTCTGGAGTTGGGGATTGCACACGTCTGTGTCAATGACACACAAATTTCTATGGCTGAGGATACGCAGCCTTGCTAAACTGCAGGCAGAAACCCTGTGCCTGGTCTTCTTTGCCAAAAATAACTGCACTTGTAGAGTCTGTGGCTAGGATGGGCACCTGCACAGGTCCCAGCATTCACCCATAGTTTAGTTTTGGATCTATGTGTATTTTGCAATTATCCAGTTTAATGTGCTGGTCTCTCCCAGAGAGCCAGTGTTTTGGGAAGCGAAGCTCTGCCACAGTCCAGAGCACTGAGGGGACCTCGTTCCCCTCCACCCGGTCCCCTCTGATTTAGGGCATTTTCTGAGGTGGTTCTTCTTTCTTCCCCTGTCCTGTTCCTCCTTTCCACTGAGCAGCAAAAAAACACTCAGCCTTGTGCTCTCCTACTGCAGACCACAGTTAAGCATTACATCCTGCAATTGCCTAGTAATTTAACTCACTTTTGATAAACACATTCCAACAGCAACGTGATCGTGGGAGGAAGGTGTGTTTCTTCCCAAACACCTTTAAGGACTCAGTACAGACAAGGAGAAACAGCCACACATAAAATCGATAAAGTAGGTACAGTTAATTCACTGTACTTCAGTGTCAAGCTGGAAGATGGCATGAATCCAACCCCTGCCAGCTTTCACCTGAGATTAAATTCAACCAAAAAAAACCCCAAAACCCTGGGCCATCAAATTACACAGAGTAGAGATAGTTGTCTATGTTCTTACACAAGGGTGGAGGGAAATCCTCGTTTTGGAAAGCAGCGATGCCCTCTCCTGCCTGCACCCGCTGCCCTGCCGTGGGCCCAAGTCAGAGAAAGGAAATTAAACAGGAGAAGGACTGTTGAGTGTAACGTGTTGGTTATGCCAAACCGGCACGGGCTTTGCCAGGCCAGCTGGGAACAGCAGTAGGCCAGCCGAAAATATGCTATAACCCAAAACTGAGCAGAACAGGGACTCCGGATACCTAAGTGAGTGACACATGGTATGGCTTAAGAATCTGAATACAGTAAACATATAATTAATGCCTGGAAAGAAAGGCTAGACAATACCTAAGCATCTCCTAACTGCACAATATCTAAAGGGAGTAGAAACAAGATGGAGGAGTAGACTACAGTGGGCTGGATTGAAATAGGAAACAAAATCTGTTTTAAAATAAGTTAATAGTACAATGCTACTACAATAAAAATAGGAGAAATCGTTTAGAAATAGCAGGTCAGTCCTCGAATAACTCTTTCTGGTAACTGTGACTCACTCTCATCCATGCCACCACTCTCAGCCGGGCGTTTTAGGAAGCGCTCTACAAAGCCAGTCCTTGCCAGCACTGACCCTTTCCAGGGGATGCTAAGCAACCCCCGCTGTGAGGGAAGGTGGCTGGGGAGCATCCCGCAGGATGAGTCCCCTGGTGACTACAGCAAAGCAGGGAACTGCGCTATCACCTTGCCTGGGGCAGCCAAGGAGAGCCCAGGCAGTTGGCCACCGGGGATGATAAAGTCAATCCCACAATGATTCAGAGAGCAGGCAATCGGAGACCTTCTGATCCCACAAGCCGAATCTGGGCTTGCTATGGCTTTGCAAAAGGACTGTGCAAACTTTTACCATGTTCCCTGAGGTTACATTCAGAAATTAAAACTATGCAACACAGCTAGCCTTCCCTGTTATTGATTAACAGGTTTATTGCCTCTCAGTGAAGCCCTTTGGACTCATGGCTGACCGCTCCCCGCAAGGCAGGTCAACATCTGCTTCTCTGGATCTCCAGAGTGGTACTCCATGACTCGCTCTCGGCCTCGCCGCTCCAGCGGCACGCAGATGCCCACAGGACCCACCTCTGCATGTCGGCCTTCAAATAATGCAAGTTCTGCATTTCGGCCTTGAAGAGTGGGCTCTCAGCAGCATGGGCCCTTGTTCGCTCCATAGTGTCACATTCGTGAGTCAGTTCTGGTTACAGACATCATGGCAAAGCTGGGACAAAGGGAAGGGGTACAGAAAGGGACCCTGACATGAACGTCTTCCTTCCCAGCCACGTGTTGCTCCAGGCATCTCCTGTCTGCTCACTGCAGAGGGTCACCTGGGGCTCCTCTGCATCCACATCTCAGGACTATCTGCAAACTAGCAGAGGGAGAGAAGATGATCTTCTTACTTCCACAGGATAGCTCTTTGTTACATGCATAAACCAAAAAAGACTACTAAGCACAGGCCTCCTAAAGCCACTGATATCCCTCATCTCCTCCCCAAATAATCAGATAGGCTCATTTTCTAGGGGTGCACATTGCATAGAGATGGTAAACAAATCATTACACACAAAGATAAAGGGGGTTGCTTTGGTTTAGGCACAAGGATGAGGACGAAAACAACAGACGTTCAAGGTAACGCCATTTATAAAAGCATAAAGATGTTTCAGGTCATCTAGTACAGAGGTTCCCAAACTATTTTGTTTGCCAGTTACTCCCACTCTTGAGAGATATTTCCTATGCTCTCCTTCTTATAAGCCAGACATTAATTAGAAAGAGTATTTTGAAAGACCAACAAATTTGGGGAGTGCTGTTTCAGGGCTTACCAGAGCCCTGCCTCACACCAGGACAAGCCCCTGCCACCGTCTTACTGGTAATGTCTTGCTTTGGTAGACAGCAGCCCCCAGCTCCCCAGAGTTCAAACCTCAGCTGAAGACCCTGCTTTGTAGAGAGGCAAAAGTCTCACTCACGGCCCCCTCCACTCCTCCCAGAAATGCAGTGTTACTGGGGAGGGGTCATGTCTCCCTGGAGCCCCCTGATATCACCCATCTCCTCCCCAAAGCCAGGTTTCTCTCATTTTAACACAACCCAAGTAAGTAAGTGCCCATTACTTCCCTTGAGAAACCATGTCACAGCCTAATAGCTTTCACCTTGAGGAAACATTTCCTGACGACTTTCTCCTTCACCTAATTTCATCCCATTAATCCTGGTTATACATGCTGGGTCCACCTCATGCCACGCCTCCCCCACCCTGCAGACATGGTAGCTTGGTGAGCACATCCCTGCCAAGGCTGCTGGCCTTTGCCACCCAAAAAGCGGGGACCTGACCTCACACTCGCTCGCCGCAGGCTCAACCTCCGCAGGCACGTGAGAAATGCCTGGGAAGTCGCTTGCGTGGAGGGATTTGTCCTTTCACCTCTCCCAAACGTCCTCTGAATGCAGTTTTAAATGACAGGTCGTCCCTGCCTTTCTCTAGGAAGTGCTTTGCAATGCCAATTTCCATCCCATGAAGGCACAGCCTGCACAGCACTATTTGTGTTGACCAACAGGAATTTAATCAACCAACAATAATAAACTGGGTAATACTCAATTGTATGAAGCTGCCAGTCAGATGAAAGGATTTACAAAGGCTGGATTGATCTCCGAGCCCTGGCAGCTTTCCCACGGTCCCCCTCTAATCTGCGGAGCCAGAGAGAATACATAAAAACTCTGAAATCTGGGTTTTCCTGTGGGGTGTGTTAAGTTCAAATAAGTCTCTCGACTACAGATGTGTATTTTTTTTCATATCCTCCTGCTCTGTGGCCAGCTCTTACCTAACCCTAAAGGAGCATCGCGCCAGGGCACAGCCCCCTTGGAGACAGCCAGCTTACGCAACCGCTAATGCCATAAGCACTACAACGTCTTTAGTGACAAAAAGGCTCAACGCAGGCTCAGACCAACAGCAGCCAATTCACCGCGGAGAATTAAAGAGAAGAAACTGATGTTACTTTGGGAAATCAATCAGCATAGACACCACTGCTTTAGCAGATAGCATCTTTCCAGCAGGTATGGGAACATCTTCTGACATTGCAAAGCATTGGCAGGATGGTGTTTGCTTACTTGGGGGAAGGAAAGCAAAGAAATGCTCCAGGCCACCTTTTGGCTGCAAATGTCCTCAGGGAACAGCAAACGGGAGGGTGTTCCCAAGGGTGGCTGCTCACAGAGCCGAAGAAGGATCTTATTGAGGTATTTGCCCATGCCCCCTCTGGCTCTGTGCTCATGCAGGCTGCTCGCACCCTCACCTTCCTCCTGCAGAACCTGCCTGCATTTCCAGCTGGGAGCCCTGCAAGCCACAGAGCCGGAGGAGGGTAACACTGGTCACTGCTGTGGGTGCCAACATGAGCGAGGGACAAGAGGCTAATTCGGGCACACAACCCCCAACCTGCACACCTGGGGTCCACCAGTGCCATAGGTCTCCTCCTCCAGCACCTCGGTGGCTCCCCTGCAACACATGGCCACTGTCACACAGCTGAGCAGTCCCATCCCACGCGGTTCAGAGCACTGGGTGGCTTCGGAAATGCCCTATTGCTCACATTATCCAGGCAGTCACAGTATTGCTGGTTTTACAGCCATCTGCCCTCAAACCAGGCAAGCATCTCAGTTTGGGGTCTGAGCTGCTGGAACTGGAAGCAGCCGTGATGCTGCCAGTGATGGTTGCACAGGGGCCACCAAACCCAGAGGTAACACTCCTGGCTTCGGAAGCCCACGAGCTGCAAATCGCTGGTTAGGGAAACACACCATCGTATGTGATCATCACATTGCCCTACATTTAATTCCCCTGAGTACCGCTGCAGACAGGAAATCAGGCCAGGGGGAATCTTCAGTCTGACCCAAAGCAGCCACTGTCACAGTTTTAAGGCTCTTGTCACCTCTGCTCATCACATGGCTCTGCCTCACATCCAGCCAGCTTGTAACTACGCTGACCAGCGCATCAGGAAGATGTGGGCAACATTAAAAGGAAAAGAAAAATTAAACACAAAGAAGTACTCAAGCAAGGGGGGCACGACAGCAAAAAAAGAGCAGCAATAACCAGCAGTACAGGAAGGCTGCCAGTAGCTGCTTTCCAAGGGTCAGCTGCAATATCTGATTCATCCACAATCCAGCCACATCCCTGTCAACTGTCATAGCATAGGACCTAATGAAAGACACCTTAAAAGCCCAGCAGAGTAATGATTTTACTAGGAGTGGTTATTCAATCGACTGATGAAGAACAAGACGGTCTGGGAGGGCCCAGCAAGCAGGGCCACCTCCCTTGGCCAGGAAGCAGCCACGTGAGCAAGATGAGAGCCCACAATGTAGGCATTGGCTCTGCTTAATGGCCAGCCACAGCTTGCAGTAGGAAGGAAACAGGGACAGAAATTTCCTGTAGTGGAAGGAGGTTTGGGCAGAGGTTTGGCAGCTTTTACCACCGAAGCCAAGGTCGCTGTTTGAGATGTCACAGTCCTCTGTCCACAGAGGTATTCACCACAAACACTCATGAGAAAAACAAAGGAAGCATCTCTACACAGTTGTAAGCAATCCCCTCTCCATCCACTGCTTTTTCAGTCCTGAGGAGAGACCAAGCAGGCAAACCTGCGAGTCACACCTCCATCCCACCCCAGCCAGCTCACATCACCACCACAGGCTGGCTCAAGTGAATAAACACACACATATATACAGCACCTCGCGGCATGGCAGGGCCCTCCCTCCCCTCCAATCTGCACTAATCTCCTCTAGTGTTTGTGCTGCAGAAGATAATTTAGAGGCAATGGCATGCTCCCGAACACATTGCCTCTCTCACACAGCAATTAAATGTACATCATTGTCTGGCTGTCCTGTATCCTTGGGGCAGGAGGGATTGTCATCATCTTAAAGTCATGATTTACAGAGGTAATAATCATGGCACCAGCCTCATTACACGCCAACTTTCAGGAAATTAGGTGATAGATATTATTCATTAAGTTGCCACATGATACCCATATCCATCCATCTGTTACAGCTGAGCTAACATTTTGGTTCGGAGCATGCAAGCTAATGGCTTCTTTAGGAAGGAAGCAGGCGCTGTCCTGAAAGGCGATGGGGAGAAAAGAGTAAGACTGCAACTGGGTAAATCGTTTTCAAAAAAAAAAAAATTAAAAAACTTAAATTAAACAGAGTACCCTGAGACCTTGGAGGCTTCGTGAGTACCCAGCAAGAGGACACTCTAGCCAAAGCAGAGCAATACGCAAGTCAGAACGTGGTGCTCAAAAATGGCACACGTGAGGCAAAATATTGGTTCCTGGTGAGCTCAGCCCAACCAGCTGCACATGCCACAGAGTGGATTAATTTTGGAGTGCTCCGTCAGGCTGCTCCATCACACTGAGCTGCTTGGGACCCTCCAAGGAGCTATCTGGATTTCACCCAGCGCAGGATCTCTGGGCTGTGGGTTGCTGCTCCCCTTGCAGCGACCGGGTCGGGACTGCACAAGGTACATTTGCAAAAGCCCAGTTGCTCTTCAGTCTCAGAGCCCAGGGATCCTCCAGCCATCCTTGGCTGCTACCAGGAGCCAAGACTGGCCTTTGACAGCCCCACAACCACGGAGATATGTGTCCCTTGTCCCTATGCCATGTCTCTCCTGCCTCCACACACAAGGCAGTGAAGGAGGAAGATGCTGGAGATCTGGCCGTCACCTAGTGCTGGGACAAACCCCTTCCAAAAGCACACAAGAGTGCATGTCCCAGAAGAGACAAAGGCCTCCAGGACTTCTCTGTTTCTCCTCCAAAACTACTTCTCACCCAGTTTTGCCTCAACAAACACTGGGATGGCCATTTTTAGAGAACTGATTTTCAGGGTGATTCACTCTCAAAAAGGGGGAATGAAAAGGATTCCTGCAAAATATTTTTCATTTTTATCTTTTTAAGGAAGGCTGTGTTCTTAGGCACAGAAAACAGAGGGTAAGTGCTGAGACCTCAGAGAAGCACAATATCCACTCTCAAGTATTAGTCATCATTAGTTAAATAATACAAATGGTTTCCCAGCAAATTTCTTGCCAGAAGGAGGAGAAAAGCGAGTGCTGGTGGTGCTGTGGTAGCCGGTACCAGCCTTTGATATGACAGTTCCACAAGTCTCTGACAGAGGCAGAGACAGAAAGAGCTTCATGCCTGTCCTGGGTTCAGCTGGGATAGAGTTAATTTTCTGCTTAGTAGCTGGTACAGTGCTGTGTTTTGGATTTAGTGTGAGAATAATGTTGATAACACACTGATGTTTTAGTTGTTGTTAAGTAGCGCCTAAGTTAAGAATTTTTCAGTTTCCCGTGCTTTGCCAGCATACAGGTGCACAAGAAGTTGGGAGGAAGCACAGCCAGGACAGCTGACCCAAACGAGCCAAAGGGATATTCCATACCATAGAACATCATGCCCACTATATAAACTGGGGGGAGTTGGCCAGGAGTGGCCGATCACTACTCGAGGATCACTGCTTGGGTATCAGTCAGCAGGTGGTGAGCAACTGCATTGTGCATCACTTGTCTTTTCTTGTATTTCATTCTTTTGTTATATTCATTTTCATTACAATTATTATATTTTTTATTATTGTTACTATTATATTTTTAGTTTAGTTATTAAACTGCCCTTATCTCAACCCACAAGTTTTACTTTTTTTTCAATTCTCCTCCACATCCCACTGGGAGGAGGGAGGAGTGAGCGAGCAGCTGCATGGTGTTTAGTTGCTGGCTAGGGTTAAACCACAACAGTGCCCATCAAGCTATAGCATGCCCAGAGGCCCAAATTTATCTCCTCTAACCCTACTTGACCCTTTTAACAAACGCTTCCTCAAGCAAAATGCATTAAGAGGTATCACAAAAATAAAAGGGTTCCTACTTACTCCCTCAATGCATAGAAGTGCTGGTTTTGGCCACAGAACATACCAGAGCTGGCTAGGGATCTCAGATCTGGGAAATCCTGTAACTGCAATTGCAGGAGGGCAAGGACTGGAGTATGGAGGAGGCAGGGAGCCAAAGCCTGGGACCTGGAAAGTCTACATTATACTTAAAAGCTTGCCACTAACGATGGGCAAGTCCTTTGCTTTCATGCCCATCCAACTGCAGGCAGCTGCCTAAAGGGGCGATGCTACCCCATGGCATCCCGTGATGACCCGGTGACACACAGCATCCCCGGCTGGGGCTGGCATGAGGCAGGAGGGGACGTGCAGCTGGGCATGGGGGGCCAGCACCAGCCCTTGGCAGCCGCCCAACACAAGGTCAGTCGAAGCCGCTCACAAACCCACATGCCTAGTGCTTCATCTCCGAACCACAGCTAATAGCTCCCTGCTGGTTCTTCCCCTCTGTAGGGCAGTATATTCAGCTAAGCAGAATGAAAAGTGTAACGTGTTGTTATACAGCGGTACTTCAGTCCAGGTAGCATCCCAACCATGCTGGGTAGCAAACCTGTTGTCTCTGCAGCACTAACAAACTTGGTACTGCCAACAAATCAGGTACTGTCAATACACAACGTAGTACTTAGCACTCCCCACACAACTTGATAAAGTCCTGGGTACCAGGCTGGCACTGCCGGGCTCCAGAGGTGCTATGCAAACCCACCCACCACAAGCTCTGCCCTGTTGAGAGGAAAAATGTGAATAAACTACATATCAATAAAGCCAAGTGAAGCTTCCCGCAGAGGTAAGAAAGTGTTACACCCTGGCTGAACAGCTCAGTAACCCGAGGAATGATAAAAAGCCAGTGCCTAGAGTCAGTCATAGATCCATATGCTTTGCTGGATCACAGCTGTGCATCACAAGCCTTCAGCATCGCCACGAGCAGAATCTTCCTTGCCTACCCCCAAGCCCCACGCTTCAGGCAGCAGGTTGTCTTCTCCTCGCCATTCCCCACACACCTGGCCCAGCCCACGGGGCAGGGACACATCCTACTCGATAGCACAGGCGAGGGGGAGGACACGCAGCGCTGCACGTCCTGGGCAAGACCCCGTGTGCTCCTCAGCACCCATGTTCATCTTCGCTCAAAACAGCCCAAGGAGGGCACCCCAGGTAAAAATGCTGAGATGAGAGCTGCAAGGCTCAGCGGCATGGTGCACACCAGAGGAGTTACCCTACCCTTTTTGCAAGCCAAAACTGCTTCAAATTTGTTTCTCTGTAAATGTAACAACAAACTGGGAATTTTAAGGTGCCCTTGACTATGCTGCTATAGGTCTTCTTCCAGCATACTGCACTAGCACAAGTTCCCAGATGGGAGCTGAAGGGTTAAGAGTCATTTTGCAGGGCTGCCTATGACATGGGTAGCATGTATCATGAAGTTAGATACTGTTATTAGGATGAAAGGCACATAATGATACCAGAGCTCAGGATCCACACCAACAGATTTGTGTTGCTTCAGGACTCAGCAGCATTGTCTTGGGTAGCAAGATGGCAGGGAAAGCAAAACATTCAGCAGCCGAAAGGGATGAAAATATGAACATAGACTAAATTTGAAGACATTTAGGTTAGAAATTAGGAAAAGAAGAAATGAGATTCAGGAACAGCCTTGCAATACAACCAGTAGGAGCAAAAATTTCAGAAGGCAGGCAGTGTCAAGTGGGAGCACTCATTATGGCACCATTCACCAACCCCAAAGGTCCCTTCTGATCTCATACATCCTGTAATACTGGTGCATTTTGCATATATATGTGTGTGTATATATATACTCCATCACCACATCACATACAGCATCAATATAACATTAACCTAAGAGGATGGCCATACTCACTGTGCTTGTTTAGGATACTACAGCATTCCTCTCTTATGATAGAAAATCTGATATAATTAGGTATAGCATAATTAAAAGTAGGTACCACCCAAATTAATTTGCAAACAAAAAGATTCAGGAGCAAATTCAGTCCTGGTTTAATTCTACTGAAGTCACTGAAATGACCTCAGGGACGAATCTGGGCAACTTGAATACCCATGTCTCATGACTACCAGATGAGCTGTGGGTCTGCAAAGGGGTAATGGGTCTTTTGGACAAACGCGATCACATGCAGAGATGGGCAGGTCCAGGGTGGAGGCAACGGATAAAGTGCCTCTTGGCTTGCAATCCTCTAGCACTTTAACTGCTGGTTTCACTGATGTTTTTGGTTAGGTAAAAAATTTAGTTTCAGCCTTTCTACAAAATAACACAAGTAACACATTTTCCTTCAGGTCACTGCCACAGTATAGCAAGTGCTGGGTGGCCCTTGGGAATGTGAGCTTTCAGACAGATTAATACAGCTTGACTGAAGAAGGGAAGATGACAGACACTACTTAACAGTCTCCAAGTTGGGCTCATCCTTGAACTAAATTTTCTTTACGGTTTCACGATCCCTCAGTCAGAAAAGCCAGCCCCCATACAATGAAGTGCAAATACTTTTGCTCTTGGTAATTACTTTTAATTTAGACAGTGGACAAAGGGTAAAGATTCATTCTTTGAGTTTTTTTGCTTTTACTGACATTGTCTTAATTTTTTAAGAGGATCTCAAATATTCATTATGCCAGAACCACAGGTTCAGTGACAATACCTTAAAAACCACCACAACAAAGTATTTTACAAATATTCTCATGTTTCCATGTAATGACCGGCAGCTTGTTAAGGTACTATACGCTTACCCAATGGATCTGCAATCACCAGAAGAGCCATGGCGCCTTCATTACACAAAGCCCTTGGAAAGTTTATCATAGGGAGTTTACCACAGTTACTGGGTCATCCTTGACTTTTTAAAACCTTTTGTGATAATTAATGATATTAAAATGACGGACACATATTGTACTTGTCTGTGGTTTTGCCCATAAAGGACACCATCAAGGGCAAGAAAGCACAGATATAAAACAGAAAACGTAACTCTTCGTCCTCTTCCCCCTTGGCACCCAAATTGCCAGTTAGTCTGTTGCACAAGAGCACAAACTGCTTTATTTCGTTCAGACCATCACCATCAGTGTTCGGAGACCCACAACCCGCCAGTCTAATTTTAGCACTAACAGCCTTGCTAGCATCTGGGGAAGACGTCTGCTGTGCAGACACAGACAGCCGGCAGCCAGTGGCAGAGCCCCAACAACAGCAACAGCAAACCCCTGGTGAGATCCACAGAGGGCAACAGCTCGAGGACACAGCCGGGAGCTGCATCTCAGCTGATGGGCACATGGAGCGCAATGGCAAGAGGAGAGCAACACTGACCCAGAACCACAGGCAGGCTCGCAGCTGGAGGGGGAAGGTGCAGCCGGCACCTAGGTCATCCCCATGTGCCATCCCAGGTGCATGCAGAGCCCACCCCTCCCCTCCTTTTCCCCTGGAGAACAGCGAACTGATGTTCAAAACCCTGGACAAAAATGATCCACTCTCAAAACCTTGTCTGATTCACCCACTGCCTCTTCCCCCAAGAGCAGAGCTCCAGCCATCCCCAGCTGCCAAGGATAACACAGTTGAGAAAGGGATGTTATATTGCGCACCAAGCTATTGGAGAAAATCCCACTTTTATCTTAGCAAAACAACTTTCCCTTTCTACAGCTGGCAGAAAAGAGGCCGTCCCCACCTATCTGCATTGCATAATCCAGCTGCAGCTTCTAAAGAAATGTTTACCCGGGAGAAAGACACTGGGCAAATGCTTCATGCCTGGTTCCCAGACTGCAATGGGATGCAGCACTTGGAAACCAAGAAAACAACAACAGTGACAGGTATCAGCCAGATCCAGGGATCGCCAGTTTGGAAAAGAAGCCACCTGGGAAGACTATGCACATTAGAGGGCTAAGTTGACATGAGCGCTAGGGAGATAGGCAGGATGAGCCAGTCGGGCTTTTCCACCACTGGTAGGTGTGATCCCACAGTGAGGTTTCTCCACTGCCATCACAGTCCGAGAGACACCAAACCTGCTCTTGCAGCACGCATCTGCACATCGGCATCGTGCCCTGCACCTCCCAGCCCCGCTGCCCTCCGCTCGCCCCCGGGGCAGCTCCTCACACCCTCCTGCGCGGTCACCCAGGCTTTCATCTGCTCAGCATCAAGACAACAGTTCAAAGACGTCAATATGAAAATGCTGGGAGCGCCGAGCCCCAACAGGATGAAGTCCTTGCTCAGGCAACGCGCCCATGCAGCAATGGGAAAGTTCATGCTTTATGTTCCTAAGAAGAGGAATCTTAGCTAATATTGATGCTCATTAAAAACAAACAAGCCTAAAACTCTTTGCAAGGCTAGGAGGAAAAAAAAAAGTCCTGCTGTCTTGGGAAATGCCTTTCCCACTGGCTTCTCCTTCAGGATTTGGTTTAGGCTTGTGGGAACTTAACACATTAGAAACTCGCCCATAATTTGCATGCCCCAAACAGCAGGGAGATATCACGAGATCTGGTATTACTGAAATTTCTTTCCTTTGGCAAAACATATTCCAGAAGATTTACTTGGAGAAGAGTTCACACATCATTACAACTAAACTGTATGCACCCAGTGAGTGAAGAAAGGGCACAAGATGACACATTACCCTGTGGTTTTATTATACTGGCTTTGAATCCTTACCTCATTTGCAAAATTAAGGTTGGTCATAATCCTTCCATCAGTCTTCCCTGAAAATTAGGAAGGGACCGAACCAGATTTTCCAATTAAAAAAATCTTCCCACAGTTTCAGAGATGTGAAAATGGATTTGCTAAGTATTTCATCTGAAGGAGATTTCTGAAGTACCAGCTCAGCATCTGAATGCTGAAATATTTCTTTGCAAGTGATTTAGGAGATGCTCCGGTGAATATTCCCCAGGAACACACACAGTTGAAGTGATTCCCTCACACTTCGCCCATTCCTCTGTGAGGGAACGAGAGGGAACATGGGCCAGAGGGTAGACACAGTTAAAAATCTTTAAAATATGTGCTTTAACAACAGCATTATTTGAGAATGCCTCTTATTTCCCTGCAAATGCCCAGTGGTGATAAACAGGTGCAAGATGGAGCATCAACACAGAAGTCTGCAAACCCCTCAGAGATGGGGACCATGATGCAGTCACCTCCAGTGCCTCCTACCAGCCCCTTTTCCCCCTGAGCTCGGTAAACTCAGCCCAAAGAGGTCCTCCAAGCGAGATGCTGAAACCCCCTCCAGGCAGGTCTGAGACATCCATTACCATGCAGGACCCTAAATGGGATAAGCAGGTGTTTCTGCTTCTGCAGGGAGGAAAGAAGCTCTGCAAACCCAAAATGCAAACAGCAAAGATGCAGAGAGGTAAGTGAGCAGCGTCTCCTTTTGCAGGACCAGGGAAGGAGAGACATCCCTGTACCATGTCAAGTGCAGGAGACCGGACACTCAGCACCTCAGCCCACTCAAACTCACTAGCGGGTGGCAAGCTTTAGGAAATGTGTCCTCCTGGCTCCTAAGGCAATCTTCCTTATTTTCAAAGCAGTGGTCTGCCTGAGCATGTTGGCCTTGGAGCTGGATGTGACACCAGCACCTGGACAACCCACAGCAGAGTCTGAAGTCCCATTTTGCAATGCCCAGGAAAGCCACCACTGCCCAAAGAGCTTATGGTTCAGTTGGACACGATGAACAGAAGAAGTCTTGCTATCCCCATGTCGCCAATGGGAACCAAGATACAGAGAAGCTAAGCAACTTGGCTAAGGTCACACAAGAAGTCTGCAGCCAATCCCAGTCCCGTGAGGCCCAATCCAAGTACCTTAACCACACACCAGCTCCTCTCTTTCATGTGGCGACTGGCCTGAAGCTTAAGAGCTACTGACGTTTCGCAAGGCAAAGCCACATCCTCGAGCCCTTCCTTGGCAAATGCCCTGCAGCAGCCAGCAACTTTGAGAGCAGCGGTGAAGTCTCATGCAGCGACTGGAGCTCATGGCCCATATTTCCTCCACTAGAAAAACCAGGCCCTCAGCTCCAGCCCTTGTCCTGGTCAACACCGAGCTCTCCATCACTTCATCTCCCTTACCTGCAGCCTGAGAACTCAGAGCCAGCTGTTGCCATAACAGACTGTGTTGCCAAGGAAATACGACGATATGTTTATCAATAAAAAATGTTGGGTGTGCACAGACAAACCAGTTAAATTCGCTGGGGCTGGAGCCACTCCTTCTGTACTCCAGCTCTCCTAACCCACCTGTGACTTCCTCTGCAGCTTTAGACATTACTGCACACACAAGCAGACACAGAAAGAGTTATTGGCCTGCAGAGCTTCCTCGTTCCTTCAGTTCAGCATTGCAACAGGCTGCCTGAAGAGGTTGCGTGGTCTCTAGCCTTTGAGGTTTTCGAGACCCAACCCAACAATGCCCTGAGGAACCTGCTCTGATCTCATGGCCAACCCTGCTTTGAGCAGCAGGTTGGAGTAGAGATTTCCTGAAGTCCCTTCCAGCCTGAATTACCCTCTCACCATCCCTGGCCATTCCTCTGGCTCCCGTAGCTCCTTCACTGCCACAAAATGCTCACTCCCTGCAGGCAGCAGCACTGGTGGGACTTGAGCATCTCAGTCCCCATTTGACCACCCCCAAGGGGAGCATCCCCTTCCCTTGCTGCAGCTCCACGCACATGTGGATATCACTACCCATGCTTACAGCCCTTGACTCTGCAAAAAATTATAAAAGCTGGTATAGAAAGGTAAGAGCCAGATTTTATAAACCCTTGTCAAGAGAAATAAGCCTGAGTCACTCATAGACATAGAGGTAGGTGCAACTGACCCAGAGTTAGGGAACGAAGGACAGAACCTCAATCTTAACACTGGAGTTAACCAAATCAGGCTCCTTGAAATCCACCATCCTAGAATTCCCAAAGAGTAAACAAGGAGTATTCCCAAATCCACAGCACATAGGAAATTCCAATATTGACTTGAAAAATGAAATTCAAATGTTTGAAGAAAAATATTTAGAAGATCTCAACACGAGATATAATTGGGCCAGTAAAAATTTTTTAGGGCAGTGTTACAACTTAAAGTAAAAAATGAAAATAATCTATGTGTAAAGCTCCTTCCCAGCTCTAGGATACTCTCCAATACACTCTTACTCTCTAGTATTTGCCTAGAGCAGTGGGCGGGAAAGACTCCTGCCAGCGGTGCCTACCGTACACTGACTTCCCCCACCTACTGCTCTCTTTTCTTTTAAGGCTTGGATGTTTTGAGAGACCTTGGAGGAGACCTAGGGTTTTCCCCCATATTTTTGTTAAACAAAATTTTCAAACCAAGCTACCTCGGTGCTCACATTCTTCGAAACAAGTTCACACGCACCTTAAAAATGAGGAAGAGGAAATAACCTAACTTGTGAAATAGGCTGAGATTTACTTTATTTTAATTATTAAAAATGACAGTGTTAATTTCAGGGCCTTCAATAATTCAGCTTAATTACCCAGGAGACAAAACTGTGAGACCGAACCCTGTAAAATATATATAAACAAAACAAAACATATCAGTAGCAGGCACAAGGACTGAATCTATTACCCTGTCCCTAAATAAAATGCCGCGCTGCCGGGTGCTGCCACGGCTGCAGGTACTAAAAGTGACACTGAACATTTCAGGAGGGAACAATGCTCCCGCGTGCAGTTAGAAGCAGGTGACAGCATCCTTTCTTCCATTCAGTTGGGGTTTTTTTAAGCCGTAGCCCCTCAGCCCCTCCAGATCCTTTTGTTCAGCAAACAAGGCGCCCTGCACAGATGGCACTGACTTGTGAGACAAACCGCTCTGATAATTGTTTGTCCTGGCTGTGAGCAGCAGGAGAGCGCGCAGAGCCAGGGACCGTGCAGCCGCAAACCACCCTGCGATGGGCATCTGCGCTTTCCCCTGCCTCGCAGGTCTACTTACAGAGTGCGCAGGGGCGAGGAAAGGCTGGGGAAAAAAAAGGAGCATGCCCTAAAAAAAAAAGCTTAGGTACCAAAAAGAGTTGAATCAGTCACGACAGCAACACACCCGGCATCTTCGCTCTGCTTACATGGGAAACCTCTCAAGCACAAAGGAGCGCATCCTGCTATTTATACAAACCACCGCCTCCCTCGGCGCCAATCAGCGCCCCGCGCTCACCCGCGTTTCCCAGCGTGCTTCTCTTGTTGCCAGTGAAAATGGATCCCTCCATTTCATCTAATTAATTTATTTCTTCTCCCAAGCACATTCAGAGGGGAGGGGAAAGAGGTAGGAGTGCCCAGGGACAAGAGCCCAAAGAAATCTGCATCAGCTTCTTGTCACCAGACCATTCCCCAGAAAATCAAATGCCAAGTTAAATTCCATAAGCCACCGTAACCACCATAAATGCAGATTCTTGCAAACAGCAATACCATCAAAAAAAGGTCACATCATTAGCAAGGGTGATCTCTACTTGGAGCCAGGCAGAGCCCTGCCTTCCTGCTTTGCTGCTCCTGCTCTCGAATCTGGAGGAGATGGACATCTGATGCTGCACTTCAATTTAGAAAGAAACTGGGAAATCTATCCCTTTTATTGAAGGTGCTGTTGTGGAATTCGGTAAACGGATAACATGCTCAGTATCTACTAGCATGACTATAAACATAAAAAAGGAAAGGAAAAGCCTGCGGCAAGACTAATATTAATACCCAGCCATGTCACTCTCAATTAAGTTCATATCTAATGAGCACATTTTCTCCTTGCACTGTCCACTGATGCTGTAAGCAATGTCCAATGAAAAGCATAAAATGCTGCTTCTGGAAAGCAATGATCTGTACTGGTGAATTTTGAACTGACCAATTATGAACATTATTTTTAATGGAACGAGGAGGGTTTCTACTGACTATAGTCCTCAATGCCAGAAAATGTCTGTGTCCACAAAATGGCCAGACACGCTTCTCTCAGACTGCAACCACTATTGCTATTACTTGATTTGCTACTACTATTACCTCTGTAAATATATAAATAGATATAATGTAAATAAATCTCCTGTGCACCCTAACTGACAACTACTCTCACTCAGTATTGCATTTGTATTGGGATCACCTGTTTTCCATGAACATCAACTGTTTCTCCAGATTGCACGAGATCTGAAACTAAGTGGTCAAATCTATCTGAGCAGCACTCTTTATTATTAGGTAGGATGTAATTTCAATTTGTTGCCCTAAAAATCAGCATTGTACCATTCAAACATGGAAAAACTTACATCATCCCCCAAAAGTGCTTATCTGCTCCCTGCAGAAGGTGTGGCAGCGAGAACCAAGAGCAATGCCAGGCAGATCTCAAGCGAGTAGAGCAGGATAGCGTTGTGGCCAAGTGAACAAGTCCTGACGCACAACTTTTCCCCAGAGGAGGTTATGTTACACCCGGATCCACCGCTACAGCCTTCATTCCCACATCCATCCATCCGTCCCCGGGATGCGCTCCATGACAAGGTACAGGCACACCCTCCAAATCATTTTAATGAAAACTAGTTGTAGAGAGAAAGTTGATCCATCTCCCCAATCCAGTTTGCTTTGTAGCCTTCGTAAAATTAAGCTTTGGATTGACTATATTACTGTAATTCATGTTGGTCTGCATGGCTGGAGGCTCCTGGAGGCAATGTGGAGCTCTGAAGCACGGCGAAGGACAGTTGCTTTGCTCCCGAGGGGAAGAGCCACCTCTCCTCTCTGTGATGCCCTGATACATTCCTCTCCCTCCTTCCTTTTTTTCTAGGAAGAGATCACTTAATCCCAAGAATGTTACAGCACGTGGCTGGCTGATTCTCACCCCTTCCCAGGGAGCTCTGGAGCACACAACCACGTCCAAGAAGCTTTCTACATCTCTTCTGCATTGAGGAGACTCAGGAATAAACAGGACCAGCTTCCTGCCATCATACGGATGTGGTGCTGGTTGACCCTTCTCAGACAGGGAGAGTACACTAACAATGGGTTGTTAAACCCAAAATACGGATCAAAAGCCATCCTAGCCAGTGATACAGACCTACTCAGAGGGGGGCAGCAACAACCTGAATGCGAGTTTTGAAGCCAGGTACAGATCTGTCCTTTCCAGATGCATCAATGGTTGTGCCTACACTGTTGGCCTGGCTTGCTCTCAGCTTTGGTCGGCCTCCATCCAGCACCTGATCAATAACATCCCATCTTCTGTCCAAAACCAACAAACAATCATAAGCCAAAGCATTAATCCCAGCAAGGTGTTGGATAGAGTAGGAAGATCATGTTGATCTTCCATCCTCCTTTCCTTCTACTGCCAGCATTTTCTTACTGCTTTTTCCCTGGTTTAAGCACCTGGTGTTTCAAGGTGGGACACTGAAGGAGCAGAGAAAGAAACACGCACTAAGGTACAGTCCATTTCTCAAAGATTTTAACACACAGGCCGAATTCTCCATGAGGAATCCCCCCAAAACGTCTAATAAGGAAAAACAATTTTTTTTTTCTCAGGCTGGACCTGTACTTGCAAGAAAACAAAATCTATCCCTTGGGATGGGAGAAAGGGGAGAAGAAATTCTCTGAGTCAGTTCAACCTCAAAGAAATAATGCTGTTGTTTTAAAATTACCCGTCCTTCTGAAGTCAGCCAGTCAGAAGTGATCCTTTCCAAACCTATCTGCTTTGTTTTTCCTCACTGCTTCAGCGAGGTTTTAAAGAAAGGGAGGATGGAAAAGATAAGTGAATATTTTCAGGAGGTATCTGAGCCCCACCTGACCCCCCCACAGACACCCACATCCACACACTGCAATCCGATACAATCATTTTATTACAGCTTCAGCTCTGCTAAATCTAATTTATCCACTAGGCCATAAATCTTGCCGTGTATTGGAGCAGAGCCCTGCTTTCAAGCTCCGAGAGACGCTTCACCCAAGTAAAGAACGCCCCGACTCGGTTATTGTTTAACCCGCGGTGTGGCAGGGGGAAACGAGTGGTGCAAACGGCAGAGTTTGCTTGTCAGCGTGTGCAGCTCGAAACGGCAAGTCAGCAGATGATGGAGACTCAAATGTTTAGCAAATACTGAGGAAGTTAAAAAAACATTTGTATTCAACAGCTCCACCAAGTCTGTACAAACACTCCAAGGTCGAATCCACATGTGGACTGTTGAATGATTGGTCATCTGTTATGAAATTCTCCCTCCAAAACCCTCAACTTTTAAGACTACCAGGCAGAGATAAAAGACCTAGTAGGTCATCAAATCTATTTCACTGGGTAATTATCCTCCATTCTTTAAAACTGTTGCCAGTATGGAAGAAATAGGAAATTAGGATTATCACCTCAAAATGCTGCAAGAACAGCCCTGTATCCTCTTGCGACATCCCTCTGCCTGGCAGCCTCGCAAGGCTGAGCACTTGCACAACTCCTGGGGCTGGCACGTGGCCCACTGGTTCGGGGAGGGGAAAGCACAGAAGCGGCATCCGTCAACGAGCAGAGAGAAAAATGCACAGGGGTGTGATCCTGAGCTCTGGGAAAAAGACTGGAGGGTTCCTTTAGTCATTCCTTTGCCACAGGTAATGCCAGTTGGGACACGGGCTTGATGGCCGGCTTTGGGCAAGCAGCTTGGTTGTGAGGTACCTGTTGGCCATGTTTTGGGAGCTTGCTTTGCTGAGGTGCCTTTACCGTACGTGTGACCACAGGAGGTGGCTTGACTTTGATGCTGGAATTTCTGGTCATTGCAGAGGATGACAAGGTATCTTATGGCAGACTGGTGGCAAGGAAGGAGAGGCTGGTAAGCAGCCAGTTTTGCCGCTGAAGAAAACATGCTGGGTAGCTGGCCATTCCCATGCAACTGCTTTCCGTGAGGTCTAGTTTGAGCCCAAACATAAACCAGGATTTCAAGGCAGAGGAGGTTCCTCAGCCTGTGTCACACTAAGACAGTAAGGATGGTCCCATGGTTTGGTTTCATTGCACAAAGTCCCCACACACACCACACTCCAACAGTTTCTTATGAAATCAGCTGAAACACTAGGAGTAAAGAACAAAAAATTAATTCCTAAAGCAATGGCAACCTGCCAAGCTTTTAAAGAGGCAAAGCTTGAGAGGCTCTCTGGAAACTCAGGTAACTCACTGCACGAGCCAAAGGGAGAAATTAAGTACTCTGCTCCCTTCCCTCAGCCTTCTCTTTTTCATGTATTTCTGCTTGATAGAGAAGATAGTAACAATAAAAATGGAAGTCGGGACTACAAAAGCAAGGACCTGCTCATAGACACTTCAAGGACCCTGTAGCCCTGCCAACAAACTCAGCGCAGGCTGCAAACGCCACTGGAGCCCCAACAACCTGCTCGGACACGTGGGAACCTCAGAGGCACCAGCCCATGCACCAAGAAAGTTTCTCCCTCTCTCAGGCCAGGCTGCGAAGCATCTGTGCCAGTCATGATGCCTTGCTCAAGGAGCTTTTTATTCCCCACAGAGCCTGACATGCTGAGCTCGTGGTGACCAGCAGACGGCCTGCACCAACTCCTCCCTCTCTGCTTAGCATCGCCCTCGCATAGCCAGCTGGTTTGGGGCATAACGCTTCAAAAAAAGGAAGCAGATTGATTTGACAGTCCACTGGGGAACAAGACTTCTCTGCAGCCTAGAAAACATGACCTACAAAGAATGACTGAAGGAACTAGGTTGTTTTGTCTAGCAAAGACTGAGGATAGGCATGATAACTATCTCTAAAATACATGACAAGTAGCTGGAAAGAATAACCTGTTCTCCTTTCCTACAGCAGATCGGACAAGGTGAAACCAGACTTAAATTGCAATGATGAAGATTTAGGTTAGAGGTTAGGAAAAGCCTTCCAGTTGGGAACGACAATGCCACACTGGAAGTCATTGCCTGGTGAGGTTATGGAATTGGCATCTGAAGAGGTTTTCAAGATCAGGCTATGGAAATATCTATTTAGATATGAGCTGGTCTTGCCTTAGGGCAGAGTTGGGCTAGATGACCCCTGGAAGACTCTTTCATATCCTATTGTCACTTACTCAATTAGTAACAGTGGTTCACAAGTCAATATCACAATTTTCAAATTAATTGGTTGCTTTGAGGCCTGTTCTTCATGTCCGCAATTTCATGCTAAGCCCAGTCCTCCCAGGACTACTGCTCTGTAGGAGGCTGGTCCCAAATTCCTACCAACAAAAGAGGCGACCACAAGAGCGTATCTGCTTTGCACGCTGGCTTCCACGTAGGGGAGGAGATTCTAGCTCACAGGGACAAGATTTCCAAATCTTGTCAGAGCTGGCAGAGAATCACACAAAACTCTGGAGTGCAGCCATTGCTCTCCTGAACTGGTGTCCCTTGGCCAGCCTGTCGTCAATGCAGCCCCAACCTTGTTCACACAAATGGAGGGAAAACCTCCAGGAACATTTCTGTTGCCAGCCACCTAAGTCTGCAAGCTGACTGCAGTAATCACAAGGGGTGTATTCTGTCTCCTTGTACATGGGTATACTGCACAGATACCTAAGACACAAAACATGACAGTTAACCATCAGGGAAAAAAAAGCAGTGTCTAAGCAGACATCAAGAATGCATCAACCTTTTGAACCCAACTTTCTTGCAACATGCATCTGCCTTAGATTCACCTCAGAGCAGACAATTTCTAGTTAAACTGATGCAAGAGAGGAGACTCTTCCACCTCCCCATGCCAAAGATCAGACACAAACACAGAAGGTCCAACCAGGCTCCTAGTCAAAGACAACAGACGTGGGCCAGGCTTCGCTTCCCACCACAGCACAGGCGAGCTCCCGGTCAGCATTTCAGCTGAAACATCGGCTTCACTTCCAGCTTCCTCTCCCTGAAGGCATCATTTCTTCCTGCCAAGGCATGGCAATGGCCAGCTCATATTGGACAATACACATTCCTGGAGCTAAGGTGCCAATTCGGCCCACCAAGCTGAACAACCTCCTCCTTAAAGCTCCCATTCAGAACATTCATTGCAGCCCCAAACACACAACCATCGCGATGCCACAGAAACAAGTGTAAACAAGCCATGGGCTACAATACACCATCAGAAATCAGATCCTGTGTAAATTAATAAAGGTCTGGCTTTAACAAGGGGGCATAAGGAGACATACTTAGCATCTTATTTTAATTCTTCTAAATTGTAAGCAGTTTTTCAGCTGTATTAATTCTTTGAAGCAAGTGGTTCTCCCCTAATCATCCTGGTTTATATTTACATGATGAGGTGTAATGATGCATCTCTGGAATGTTATGGTATTAGTTAAATTAACTAAGACAACTCTGGCTGCAAACTAATGAATTTTAATGTGTCAACATCAGATATGAAAATGCAGTTGTGTGGGTCTCCGGATTCGTGTGACCATATGGTTCAGAATTCTAATTAATGCCTTTGGATTTCATTTCACATAACTTACAGCTACATTAATTCAATATTTTTTCAGAATTTTGGAGAAACATATATTTGGCCAAGCTGTGGGTTTTCAGAACAGGTGGGAGAAAAACCTTTTATTTCCTCTTTTCCTGACAACCTCATCTTACCTCCACGTGGGCTGGTAGTCTTCCCAAACCAGAGGTCAGCTGGAGATGTTCCTCTGCTCCAACCAGTCTGGAAAGACCTACTTTGCAAGAGCTGTAAAGGTTTATTATTAAAAAAAAACCCTCAATTTCAAATCGTTATGTGCTGTGGGCAATCAGACAAACTCTCCAGGAGGAAATACAATCCAGCCTTCTGAAACACAGTGGTTGTGACATGTAGGGATAGCACAGACCCTGAAGCCAGGCACTGCTATCAGCACTGCAGACCATCACAATCATATGAGCCTTGTCAGAAGATTTCCAGCTCCGTGGGGCATTGCACAGTGCATGGGTTTGCAAGTTCCAGTTTGGGGACAGCGATATTTTCTCTTCTTCATCTGACCCCATTTCTTAATGATCCACATTCAAGATCTCCCTCTAGGCAACAAACAACATTTACTTGTGCTTCTCATTAGTTAAACCAAATCTAAATAAAATGAAAGCACAACCCCCATTCATTCCAGAACTCAATGCAGATCTGGTCAGACATACGTGCCATCCACTGCTATTTTAGAAAAAAATATTTCAGCTCAGAAACTAATAATCCTCGAGATCTACATGGTGTGACAGGAGCAACTACAGCATCACTCTGTGCCTTTCTGAAACACCTGCAATGCTTTCAAAAGCCAGGTACCTTAACAACAGCCCCCAGTAGCCTCAAAAGACCCCTACAAGTGACCTCAGCAGGCACTGGTACATCATGCCCAGTATGAGAAGGCTTCTTATCTGTAAGCACATCTTGGCATAGCTGCATTCATGTAGGATTTCTTCTGATGTTATAGAGTTACACACTTCTCACAGCGTGGAAGGGAAAGGATGGCCTTGAGAGGTTTAAAGATTTAAGATGTTTCTCTTATTTTCCTTCACAAGAGCTACATATAACTACAGGCACTATCAATTTAAGAGCTCAGCTCTGCAAGAACTAAACACGCTCAGCTTCCTATCCACAGTGCCCTGCGGGAGGAAGGTTTTAAAGCACCAAACAATGTTTGTTCCATTTTTGAAAGGGTCAAGAGGATCCAAGATTGGGAATGCCAGATCTGCAGTTTCCTGCATCCCTTACTAGAGAAAAGCTGATCAAAAAAAGACACTGCAAGTGCAGAATTACTGGTTGCACTCCCCAAAGTGATATTACAGAAACACTGGTAAGGGCCAGGCAATACAACAGGTAGTGACAACGTGTCCCAGCAGGTGCTGGTAGTCTCCAATCTCTAAATGGAAAATCTCTGCAGCAGGCACAATGTTTTTGCTGGCACAATGGTCAGTCCTTGCTTTGTCTGGGACTCTGGACATTACTCGACTGACATAGCAAATAATTCAACAAAACACCAAAGCAATGGACCTCATTCTCAAAGAGCATTTGGGTACTCAACTCAATTTTCCTTCAAAGGGTATGAGGCACTTAGACATCACTGAGAATTTGGGCTACAGATCTACTCTCCCAAAACTGGGTTATTTCTACATTTGCACAAGAGGGGGTAAGAAAACATCAGAAAGCAGCAGGGCAAAGGGTCATTGCAGCTAAAGCAGGGACACAACCAGAGTCTGACAACTGCTGCTTTTACCCTTCTTTCAAAGGGACTAAAACTGCATCAACGCAAGTCACCAGCCTCCCGACTCCTCTCCCTGAGTGGGAGACACTCACCTGCACCTGGCCTGGATCAAATCATTAGCACCAGCTCCCCTTGGCCATCCTTTTTGGTAAAATACATGGATGAGAGAAGAGAGCCTTGTCCCGCAGGGACCCACCTGTAGCTGGGGGACACGGCTGGGGTTGGGAACGCCACCTGGTCCTTAGGCTTCTTCCTAGCCCCCTCCCCAAATCCAGTTCCAGATCTGACACACCTTGCTTCTAGAGGGAGGCAGGTAGTCTGACTTCAGCAAAATAAATAGATCTGTTGAATTTAAAAGGTTCATACTCCCTCGTTCCACCCCGAAGTGTAGGAAAAGACCTGGATGGTCATAAGCAAGGGCCAGCGTTTGGCCTGTTTTAAAGCTGCAAATCACATCAAATGCCAGTCTTACAGGGACAGAACAATGGTGAGAAACAAAACCCCCAGAAGTACTGAACAGAGCATTTCTGAAGTGAAACAGCTGCACAGCTTCATCTCACGAACCTCTATAAAAAGATGTTACTAATGCACAAGATTCTGTCTCCATAAATGCTGTATGACAAGCAGTCAGGTGGAGCCGATGAGCATTTACTTAACAAAACCCCAGGAAACATTTTTTAAGAAAAAAGAGATTGCAATCCTAATCCTGCTACCAATCTTTTGCTTAAATATTATTATTATGTAGTTGTTATTTGCATTATAAGCCTAGTCACAGACAACAAGCCTTGTCTGAGCTGCTGTTCAGACACAAAAATAAAGACAAGTTTTTCATCCCCAAGTGACTGGAGACATCACAGCTAAAGCAGGGACACACAATGAACTGTGGGAGCCTTGCAAGGGCTGCCTCCCCGTTTCTGCTCAGAGGTTAATTGCACCAAGTGCATGTGATCTCACACTGGTACCTACCATGGTAGAGCATCCCCATCTCACGCTGTGATTAACCATCCCACCTTGCTCACGTACACACCAGGGATCTGCCTATGTTCTCCTCGGCTTGTGCATAACACTTAATTGTTATTTCTCCTGTGGAAGTGCCTAAAGATTCCTAAAGGGTTTACAGCCTCATTACCCCAGGCTCTGTAAAAGCAGCGAGCCCAAGGTCAGTTCCCACCCATAGAGACAGGTAGGATTGCATACACTAACCATGGTGGTCTCCAAAGCCTCAGGTGGCCCCAGCAAACCCTTAACTCAGCCTGAGCACAGTGGCCGACAACTCACCCCACAGAACTGAAGAAGAGAGGTTGGTTTCTGCTGAAGAAAAAATAAAAAAATTTCTTAAAAAAAAAAAAAAGGAAGAAAAAAAGCAAAAAGAAGGAAAAGGAAGAAAAATGAAGGGAAAAGGGGGGAAAGGAAAAAAAAAAAGACAAAAAGTGATTCCCAGATCAAAATAAACCTTGTTCTAAATAGCTGTTAAGAAGGAAGAGTTTGCTTTGGGTTCCATATTTCTGTGAAAGCAATACAGTTTTATTACAAGAGATTTCTTTTTTAAGGCCCTGAGGCTTTTGTACTGGAGCTTCTCACTCCATGGCAGGACAGGGGCACCAAAGCAGAATGTTACAGACAAATAAGGACGCTATATGCTGAAACACTGCCCTCAGATGAAGGAGTTGGATATTCTTCGGTTCTGACAATGAAATACTGTTTATTAAGGCTTGGAGAGTCGTTTCCTGAAAAATATAAACTTTACCCAAATCTCACAGCAATTCATAAGCCTGATGCTAGCAGCCACCTTCATATAAATCACTGACTACGTTCTGAGAGCAATCTCATTAGCTGTTGTATAAGGAGCTCACGTATGTATCGATGAATGCTGCAGACTGCTCCCTACCTTCCCACATCTTTTCAAATAGGTGGAACACGCAAAAAGAAATCTTCCGTAGGCTTTGAAAAGACCAAGACACTTCAGAAAAGGCTTCTCATCACCATTTTTTTCAAATGCAGGCAAAAAAAAAAAATCCACTGAAATCTGTACTCTTTCACTGAAGAGATGGCAGCTGTATTGCTGCTCTCTTTTCTGGTACTCAGCAAGCGGTCCTTTCTCAGACAAAATCCCTGCTGATGCAAGGGGAGTCAGGAGGCCGGACCCTGACCCGGGAGACCACCCGCTCCCTCCAAGGCAGACGGATCCCGCAGTGCATCCCCAGGCAGGGCTGCCGCAACCGCCTGCGAGAGCAGGGCTGCACACTCTGCGCTCAAGGGGAGCTATGTCTGACCATGCCTTTGCCTTGCATTTATTTTCTTTGATCCTGTCTACATTTTCGTATCTTCTAGAGTCATTTGCTGATGTTGCTCCTCCTCCACATCTTCACTGCTCGCTGCTTCTCTGCCTTCTTTTGCTGCCGTTTTATGCTTTACTTTCACTTCAACTATACATATTTAAACAAGCAAAATCACAATATATCCATTCCTCCCTTTACACCAAAATACAGACTCTTGCACCAGCGGTTAGATTGCTTGGCTCCGGTCAAGTTAGGCGAAGAGGACATTGAGGCAATCTGTGGGCATGGGTGATTCTGCTTAATTAGGGACATGCTCCACCGGCAGATCAGTGGAGCCACTAATCAGCAAGGGCTGGTCCCAGCCTGCTGAGAACAGCAACTTCTTCCACTGGGCCAACCAGATCCAAGAATGCCACTTTTCTGCCCAAAGCCTGTCTGAACACACATAAGTTGCATCACTGTAACAACGCTGGTGCAGCCAAGGAAGAAACAGCCCCTTCCCTCTTTGCTCCGATGCCGGCACACCGCGGTACACGTGCGTTCACCACCACCACCATGCTCTTCCCACCGAGGACAAGCCACAGTGATGCACAGCATGTTCCTGCAGCTAAAGCTACGCCTGAGCCAGGAGTAACTATGCAGGTTACGGCAAACCAACACAAGAGGCAGGCACCAAACCCACAGAGCTGGGTACGTACTGCTGCGGCAACACAGCTTGGCAGGCTCCCGTTTCTCCAGGTACGCAGCCCCAGCAAGCATGTGAGCACCGAGGTCTGGTACCCCGCACTCCTCTTCCTTCCCAGCCTTGCACTCTCTCCTGGCTCTCCTGTCAGAGAGGAACCCTCGTACGGAGCTGCAGGGACACGCTGCAAGAAGAAACCCAAAGACATTAAATGAGCCCCAGCTAAAGGCTGAGGACTGGGAGCTTTTTTGGGTGCAACCCTTTTAAGGAGATAATGACTTCTTTTTAATTATAAAATGAAATAAATGCACCCAATTTTTAATGAACCAGCTCAGCTCTGTGACTTGAATTGCATCCGTTGGAGCAGCGTGACCGGGCACTTGAAACCACTGCTGATAACAGCCCCGCTTCCCACCAGCAGCAGCAGACGATGTGCTATTACAACGTGTCGAGACATTAAGCAGATTAGCAGCAGCAGCCTGTTTGAACCCGTTTTGTCGGCTTGGCTCCAGGGGAAGGCTCAGACTGCAGGAGCAGCTCCAGTTTGGCCCTGCAAGCACAACTTCAGAGCCCAGCAGGTGCTAAAGTCCATCCGTCCATCCATCCTGGAGCAGGTCATGGGCACGTTTTGGCAGCTCATGTGGGGTGATCAGCTTGTGATCCCAGCTCATGGGGCAGAAATTCAGAGCTTGACGGCCACCCTGATATACACCAACCTCTGCGCAATGCAAACACGACCATGTTGCTAAAAAGTTCGACGCAGCCATTGGAAACCCAACTGCGGGTAACCCCCAGGGCTGACTCACTACCTCCAAGCAAGGACCAAATGCCTCCGGCTGCACAATTGGGAACTGCTGTTACTTATTGCTGCCAGCAGAATCACTCCTGTACAAAACCTGGAGGAAGACAGGGCGCCCAACTCAAGTAGCTAACAAGCATACTGCTGCCTAAAACAGAGGCTTTGTGCTTTTATGAAATACTTACACCCTCCTGGAAAGCATGAGGAGCACTGGAGAAAATAAAAACATCCCTTATAACTCAAGATGCTTTGGCAGAGATTAGATAAAAGTCAGAGGTGTTTCAAAGCAGGAACCCAGGCTGGCAGGGGAATCTGCCAGTGCATCTCTGACAAGCTTGGAGGTTACGGACAGTCCAGGGCGGTCACCCATCGTTTCTTTCATTACAGAGGAGAAAAGTCTTGAATATTTTTTCTTCTGTTGTCACCCAGGGCCATGCTATGGGAAGGGATTAAAAACACCAGCTGAAATTATTCTTTCCTATCTAGTGCCAAGGAACTGAGCAGCCCAGGATGGATCCTTTGACTCAAATATCTGTTTTTCCAGCTCTGATGTCTGCCTTGCAAGGCCCTCAGTGCAGCAGAATTAAGGTTCTTTTTATTGCTCAAAGCAGAGATTGCCTAATCAAAGCACAGGCTAACTCTCCTCAAAGCCACATTGTTCAAGACAGCTCCAGAAGCAGCCCTAAACCCAGCAATAAAATAATCAGAGGCCACTTCCCAGGTCCCATCACTGAGCATCGGAGGAGGCAGATGGCCAGGCAGGGGGAAGGAGGTTAGCGAGGTCCGTGTGGCAGTCTCCCCTCAAAACCAGGCTGTCTTGGGGAGCAGTTCTGCTCCAAAAGAAGGGCCCCAGCCCCCTTGTTCCTGGCAGCCTTCCTCCAACACCACGAACAGGGGCACAGCTTCATTCATGGAATGGTGCATGAGCTGGGCATACTTTAAACCCCAAGCAAAGTCCTCCACATGCTGCTGTTCCTCGCCTGCTCTCCCTCGCCCCATCCCAGTCTCTTCCTCAAAGAAAATAAAATCAGAAAGGGCTCCGCTATGGTGAAGAGGTATAAATAGATATGAAAAGTTTTGAAGCAGAGGCCAAAATTCGGATACATTTTCCCTATAGCACGCCTGGATGCAGAGCATCATTTCCAGCTTCCAAGTCTTGAGAGCGCTTATTCAGTCCCTGCACCTCCATCTCATCCAGCACACCTTTACCAGCCAGGCCCCAGACGACATGGAAAGCCAGCTCAGGCAAGAGTCAACTCAGCTCAGCTTGCAGCAATGAGGGGGTTTGTCGGTCCAACCGCTGCAGATCTGACTCCCTGGATCGCTCCACAAACCAACCTTTCTGTGTTGGACGGGCTCTGCAGCAGAGAGAGCTTGCTTTTCCTTTGGGTGCTTGTGCAGTCTTGTGAGCACGCTTATGACTGCTCTGCGAGAATTATAGCTCCAGGAGCATTTTCATGAACCAGTCGTCTCAGCAGCAGCCGCTGCACAAAGCCTTAAAGCACAACTGGAAAGCAGCATCTGGGCACTTCCCTTGTGGCTTCCTAGAAAAGCTTCCCTTTCCACCTCCTTCACCGCAGGAAAACCTCACTTTCCACCTCTTAGAATAGCAAAAGCTATGACTGAGGTATTCCTGAATGAAGAAAAACCAACACCCATCCCAGATAAATAGCTTCAAGGATTGGTTATGTGAGGACTTTTCCAAGCATCCCCATAGAGGATTTTTCCGAGCATCCCCACCAAGGACTTTTCTGAGCCTCCCCACCAGTGGTGAGGGGCTGGAGCAGTCTGGGCCATCAGGCAGCCTGCTCTGCCTGCTCTGCCCTTTGCAAGATCCAACAACCCAGCAGCTGAAGGCCCCCGTCAGCCTGCAGCAGGGCAGGCTCCTCTGGCTGCGGTGACACTGGTGCTGCCTACAATGAGCAACACTACCAGGAAATAAAAGTTCAAGCCAACACAGCCCTGGCAGGGTTCAAACTGCTGCCACTTATTTCCATATAAGGGCTATTTAAATACAAAGGCTGTTAACCATTTATTTGCTGATCATTTTACAATAGGATAAATTACACTGGTGAATACAAAGGGAAAGCGAACAGAAGGACCCTGCTTTGTCTCTCACCCTTTTTAAAGTCACCTATCTGGATTCACGGCTCTTCACCTGGGAAGGACATCCATGCAGCAGTGGTTTTGCCGCAGACTATACAAACAAGGAAATTCAGAATGAAAAGTAAAAAACCTACAAACTCCAGCACTCAGGAAGGTCCCGTACCACCATGCGAATACTTCAGAGCACTTCTCTCTCCTTTGAACACCATGCAGCAATAAACCGTCAGTGATCAAGAATTTCTTCTAACTCTCGATGGCAAACAAACCATGCATGCTCACTATTTTTAGTTATGACCTCGGATACTTCATGACTTCAAAATGTACGCTTAATTCACACATAGGCAAGCAAGAAAAAATAATCACAGGCAATGAATAGAAGTGTTTGACATTTAAATGTGACTTATTTGTAAGAGTAGTTAACATTTGTATTAATTAAGGCACACTCAATGCGAGATTGTTCTGCGTCATTCATCCTAGTATATATGAAGATTGTTGTCTGTCTCAGAAAAAAACCATGACAATTATGTGTAATTACCTGCCTGTACTTTCCACCTGGGTATCATTAAAGACAGCAGAATGCCACTGAATTTTAATTCAATATTCTTACTGAGAACCTCACAGAAATATCAAGTCCTGGATGTCATCAAGATCACAGGCCTTGGTGCGCAGAAACAAAATATACCTACAAATTCTCTGGTATCAATGGACTGACAGCGCTCTACCCCTTTGAAAAATATCTGTCAGCTTATCACATTTTCAGGAATACCCGTGCATTTAAGCCCAGATCTAACTGGATCACGCAGATATCTGGATTGGTCCTTTTACCTGCCTGGACCATAAACAGCAGTAATAAGGCTGGGGCACAAATGGCAGAGGGTGCACTTCAACCTGGGGTCTTTACCAGAGAAAGAAAACTAAATGAACCAATATTCCCTTATCAGGCAATTTTCTGGGTATCTATTTTCCATTAGAAGGAGATGCTCATAATCAGGATGAGAGGAAACAGCCTCAAGTTGCACCAGTGGAGGTTTTGATTGGATATTAGGAAAAATTTCTTCACTGAAAGTGTTGTCAAGCATTGGAAGAGGCTGGCCAGGGCAGTGGTGGAGTCACCATCCCTGGAGGTATTTGAAAGACGTGTAGATGCAGTGCTTAGGGACATGGTTTAGTGGTGGACTTGGTAGTGTTAAGTTTACGGTTGGACTCAGTGATCTTAAGGGTCATTTTCAACCTAAATGATTCCATGATTCTATGATAATTAATTCTAGTTTAACAACATTACTTTCCGTTTTGTAGCTGCGACATTATTACTGGAGCAAGACCACCAAAGAAGATGGGACTAAGGCTCCTGGAGAGCACGCAATGCCACAAGTTATTCTTCAGAAAGGTAACCACACTTCTCCAACACTCAAGCCACATCCCTTTCAGAAACATAAACTTTCCTAAAGAAAAGAGCTTCTACTGGCACAAATAAATAAATAACGATGTGCCTGCAACCATCCCAACTTTTAATTAAACGGCAACTGAATAAACAGCTTGGAAGCTGCCACATCAGGACAGCCGTAACCCGGCTCCTGCCGCTGCCCTTTTGGCTTTGCACTCCTGGGGTCAGATTCTCGGCATACCCTTCCTTGCAGCCCTGCCTTTCATTTGAAATGGCACAAGCTCTAGTTTTGTTTGGGTTTTGGGGGTTTGTTTTTAACGTAAGGGCAAGCAGCACGCCTGCCACGCACCAGGCTGCTGGCGGGGATTTCCTTACCCTCCCTGGAACTGGAAAGGTGTCTGGTAGAAACAGTTTCCAGGAGCTCAGAAAAAAGACAGAAAGCTTCAAAAAGATATCCCATTAATCTCAAGAGTTGCTTCTTGCTATCACTCATCACCATCTAGGCGAGACCTTATATTTATAACATCTATAAAAGGATCTGTGGCCAGGTAGCACGCATTCATCACATTCATTCACCAGCAATGAATTTGCCCCCTCCCCAGCCCTGCCCTGACTTTGTCGTGACCAAACACAGCTCTTGGCTCCAGGAAAGAAAAATCCACAAAAAAACCCACCACACCTTTGTAGCCTTATCTTTTAACGCAACACAGTATGTTGTTCTATATTAACAGCTCAAGTTATCAAGGTTTTCAACCGTGGACTGCATTATCAGATCTCCCTCATCCCAGTATTGAGAAAAAAAAGAAGACAGTGCTATTGAAATGCAAGTACTTTAGAGTGAATTTGCATTGTTCCTAGGAGAGCAGGGATAGCTTTAAAAAAAGAAAAAGAAAAACAACTCTAAGATACCAGGCATCATTTTCACTTCTTTATTAAGCCAAGGATCTGTTAAAGTGCAGATTTCCCCCCTGTGCCAATAACATCTGGCAGTACATAAGAAACTAAGCATTTTTACTGTAATGACATTTCCATTGAAATACATGCAGGCATTTGACTACATTGCCAGAGAGGTGGAATATTATTCAGTGATGGAACACAGATACTGTGAGGTGAGAAGGGGCAGAGGGAAAATTGCAGGCAATTAGTATTTTCTTGACATAACTGTAATTAGTGAATTTGCAAAAATCCTCTTCTAAAATGTTGGTTAATTTGATCTGAGAATAATTCAGATGTGTCTGCTGCATTCCTAACCCCACAAACACAGACCAGCACGCCCATATGAGTCAAACCCAGAAGAAAAACGATGCCATCCCCCTCTACCCCATGCATCCATCCCCATGGTGGGCAAACCCCCTCCCATGCTGCCCGGGGCATCGTGGGCTCCCTGCAATCTGAGCGAGGGCTGATGAACTCAGCGAAGGAACAAGGGAGGAGACTTCAAGTGACTAACAATGCTCTTCAAAGAGAAAAAATGTTTTCCCATGGTTTAAAATTACCATCTGAACTTTAGCAGAAAAGTGATAGCGGTGCCGTAGCCAGAGGTACCAGATAGCATTACCTGGTCCCCCGCCATACAGGAATGTAAACTGCGGCCCCATCACAGGTAATCCACGTTCTCAAAATATACTGCTGACCTATGTGCCCAGGTGCCCCATCACATAGGTGGTCTGCTTCTTTACAAGAATGCAACTGGGATTTCTTTGCTTTCATGTCTTCCCTGCTTGAGAGGCTTTGGGCGGGAGGGGGGGTGTCCCACCACATGTGTGATATGGGAAGAGAGGGGCTGGGGCTTAGGGAAGGTTTTCAGGTGAAACCTGCAGAAGGGATAAGAAGTTTCTCTGACAAGATAAACAGTGATCACTTCCTAACAGCTTAGACACAGGATACTACTTCTCATGCGAATGTATTTACACTTAAATAATACATCCTCTATGACTAAAGGCAAGGAGTAATCAAAAGCTGATATTTCAGCTGTGCACTGCAAAAGTAAACCTCCCTCAAAAGTGGAATGCCAAAGGGAGGGAAGTGAGAGATATGCTTTGATTTATAGGTTACTTTTAAAATTGGTGGGGGAGTTCTCCCGGTAGCCCTTGAGAAGGTCTCTGTTTATTTGAGGAGCTCACAGGAGCACAGCCACGGCACAGCCTCCTGTTCAGCCCCATAGCTCAGATGCAGTCCCATCTACTTGATCAGTATTTATTTACATTTAAATACAAAAGGAAGGCTATCCAAACAAAAGTTGAGAGTGTCCAGCTAACAATTAAGTACATTAATGCACATATCTATTTAGACAAGAACGAGTATATTGGTACAATCAAAAGGCAGGCCACAGTTTATAGTCCATTCCCGGTATAAACAAAGCTCCAGCAGTGCCCCTCACGCCAAAACTGTACTTAGGGGGCTAACACCCTCTCCCTCATGAAATCCTGACAAGCGCAGGATTTTTGCAGTGCATCTGCAAGGATGCACTGCACATTTGGGCTGCTGGATGCATGCGTTTGCCAGTGCTCTGCACCGGCTGAACAACTCCTGGGCTTTGGCCCACTCCCCGTCATGTCCCCCCGAGCGCCCGGAGCCCCGGGCACCCATCCTCAGGGAGCTGCCACTGCTGGCGGCATGCAGGAGGGCACCAGCAGGCATCACAGAGCCCAAGCAATGTTTTGCTACAGGAGCTGGCTCAACTGTTTTAATGAAATCACAGCTTATGTATTTTTATTGTTCTCTCTATACCTGCTCTGTTTTCCTGTACATAAATCATTCTTCACTTCCTTCCTGAAAGAGCTATTATTTAACAGCATAGCCAGCATTAACTATTGTATCGCATTCCTCCAGAGGTCCATTAGAGCAATGATAGAGTGTAATACCAACACAAAAACACATGCACAGACACTCCCTAAACTAAACCCTTGCAATGCAGCCCTTTTGAATGGCAAAGGCAATATAAGCGGAAGAAATCATCAGCCTAAGCCAGGACATGGTGCAGAGTGTGAACAGATTACTTCTTCCAATTTACAAAACTAAAATACATGGGCTGTAATCATAGTTTTGCTTGTTTTGGACATATCCCTGAACGGTCAAAGAGGGATATTGCTGGGATTTCTTCACAGATATTGAGGAGTCGGGCAGGGCTTGCTTTGGATTCTGTCTCCCTCTTGAAAGTTGTCTTTATTTAATCTTAATTCAAATAATCTGAAGCAGCCCTCTCACCTAATCCAAAGAAGTAACACTGGATTTGGGCTTGAAAATTGTCCTCCCTAGTATTTCAAAGCAGAGACACCTCTTCATCTATGGACGTGTTTACACAGTTCTCTTGCTGATGTTACACAAAAAGTCAACTAAAAGAATAGTTCCCTGGCTGATCTGAAGTAATACACCAGCTTTATAACACATTTAAAATAGTTATTTTATAGACATCTTTTTTTAGATTCCGATCTCATTTAAGCCTCTGTCCTCAAAGCAGCTTTCAGTGGATGATTCCTCCACCCTAAGAAAGTTACACCGACTTCCAATATCCACACAAAACCACTGGTCCCTAATTAGGAATTCAACTGAATTAGTATTATAATGAGCCCCAGAAAGCTGCCTATAGGCATGGATCTATTTAACTAAGGCCTCGCTGTCTGGAGATTAGCGAACAAAGTATTCCCCTGGCCCCACGGCGTGCCCCAGGAGCCCCCATCGCCGCGGGTGGGTACGGGGCTGTGCAGCCGAGGACTGCAACGCTGCCAGCTCGGAGAAAGGAGATGCTTGCAGGCGCTGAAGAGCACACTGCTCAGTAAGTCTCCTCTCGAGTCATGTACGCTCTCTCACGAGGCAAATACATGTTATCTCAAGTGTCTCTTGCTTGTGCTGTCCTTACTGCCAAGGAAGTGGGGGGAAGAAGTCACACTACCACCTTCCAAGACAACAGAGCAAACAAGGAGTTCCTCTCTTCTGCTGCAAAAGGCTTTAGGCTTCTCTTAAGGCTTTAGGTCCAATCCTACTCTAATCAGCTCCAGCAGAAGTGTATGGCATAGGAGGTACCTGCTGCAGCAGTAACATTGCTCTAGAGCAAAGCGTGCTCTGGCTGCAGCAGGTGCAACCAGAAAATAAAATCAGCAGATGTGCAAAACCAAAATGTGCATCGGTCCAGGAAACCCTCACACATACTGCCCACCACAGACAAGCAACGGAGGTGTGGGCTGAGGGACCTCTCCCCACTTCAGCTCCTGCTTCACCGCCTCCAAGCACCTCCAGAACCAAGCTTAATCCTACCCTGAGGGAAGGTAATGCATGAAACACGAGGTTGGTGGAATAATACTCATTTTACACCTCAGGGAAGATGCCCAAACAGCCCTGGACATGCCACCTGGCACCAGACATGCAGTTTGTATTCTTGTGTGCTGTTCACAGATTTTGACTTCACAAAATCAGGCCCAGTCCCAGATTTGCTCAAAGCAACAGAAACTTCCTCTTCAAATTCACACCTTTTTAGCCAAAAGAGAAGACTAGTTAATGCAGAGCTTTCTTGAACAGAAAGGGAAGTCAGTGGCTCCTCTCCAAAACTCTGGAGGCAAAAGACAGACAGACAACAAGCCCTGGCTGGATGATAAAATGGAAAACAGTGCAAAGCTGCAGGGAAGTTGATCCAGTAGCCCAACAAGGTGCTCTCCTGAAGACGGAGGGCCCTGACCTGGGACCTACCAAGGTTTCACCTACAGCTTGGCCTTGGCCAGGTCACTCCCCAGTTCTGAACGGACCATCAGAGAATTTAACACCTTCAAATTACCTCTTAACAAACTGAAGAATTTAACATGACAAGTACAAGGTTTTGGTTTCTCCCAGGAAATTTCTGTGGCCTGCCACCTCTTGGAGGTAACTGTTACCCCAGTGGTACTTCTTCTCTTACAGCAAATGAGGCTTCTCACCCTTTTTCACCCCCAAATACAGAGCCAGGTGTTCCAAAATACAAGTCAAAACACAGTTACGAAAGGCTAAGAGAAAACCAGAGAAGCAGGAATCCCAAATGGGTTTTGCCTGGAGGTAAAGGGCAAAGGCAGTGAGATGCAGTAACCTTAACAACATAATTTTACAAGATTAAATAAAAAATATGTCACCCTGTCACTACAGAGATCAGGTGGGATTAGTTTAATACAGTTTGCCCAAATAAAGGTCAAAAAGAGCTCCTCTGATCAACAAAGTTAAGAGGGTATGGCTGTTAGCAAGTTGGTTTCTTAGATCATATGTGTGTGGTTGTCTAAGTGGGTCTGAAGACAAGGCAGATGCCACCCAAGAGAGTCCAGGATAGGGAAGTCCGCAGTGGCTCTCAGAAGCAGATTTCCAAGCTATGGATTTAAAAGTTAGGGTTGCATGGGCTTGTCTGGATTTGCAGAGTGAATCTGCCAAACATTTCAATGCATATATTTGTAATACAGACCAAGATCTGTATATGATCCAACTGGAGGCTCTCACATTATGTTTAAAGGATGGCACCAAGCAGCAGGTCTCTGCAGCGTACCATGAGGCCAAATCTCCTCAAAGAGGAATCCTTGGAGAATATCCAATAACAGAGCATACCACAGCATTTTACTTGCTGTGCTGTCTTAACCCTTGGCCTACGGTGATTCATCTTTGCTTGAAACCTCTAACATTTTCCACCACCATTCATCAGACACATTAGTAGGATTCAACCACAGCCTAAAACATCCAGCATGGATCAATCACCATAGGCCAAACCCATCTAAGCCTTTACCCTAGGCTACAGGAAAGGGAACCCTCCCCAAAAGAAGATTAGAAGAACTCAGAATAGCTCTAGAGCACCTAGGAACAGCCTTAGATGGAAAAATGGAAATATGGAAGAGTTTGTTTCCCCCTTAAATACTCCACTTGACAAGTTGCTTCGGGCTGTAGCCTTCACCTTATTTTTGTCAGGAAGGACTAATCCTTGCTCACTGCAAATACTCTTCTGATCAGTCATCTCAGAAGCTAAGCTGGGCTTGAAGTCAGCAATTGTATGATTCTCTCCCCAGTCCATACTTTCAATGCCTGCCTCCCTGTCCCAGCACCCCAATGGCAGAGGCTGATCCCTAGACGCAGGTTATCCAGAAAAACCCTATCGTATCATCTGCAGTCACTCCGGCTCACTCAGACTGAATGGGCGCTTGGTCTGCATCAGCATCCCTGGCTTCAATGCCTGGAATTAGGCTCTGCAGATTAGGGAATGTGCTGAGGCTTATCTCTGTGTCTAATCACTAATAAAGTTGCAACCTGGTGCATTTGTACCGTATTAGGTCTCGGTCAGCAACATGGGCTTTAAAGGTCATCTGCCTCCTCCAATCACTGCCAGGTTTATTGCAACGGGCATGCCTGTCCCGGCAGGTCCTGCTCCAACCGGCTGGCCATCACCAGCAGAAATCCAATTACGGCCACAATGGTCCCAGCCCGCTGAGTCTCCCGGGCCCCTCCACGCTCCCGCCCCCTCCACAATGGCTGCTTTTGTCTCAGCCTTGCCATTGTTTGGGATTCTCTCGCATCCCTGGACACGGGATAAAGAGCTGTGTTTGGAGAGATGTTTATGAATGAGGTCTCAGAGCGCAAGGGTGCAGCAACACAGGGCTTGACCGTGGACAAAAAAGGTCACAGTTTCTAAAAGCCACGTTGAAATGAAATCATTAAAGATGTAATATGCACTAGCCAGGAATGAAAAGTTACAGGCAAATGGAAAATAAGAAGTGAAATCCTAGTCCTTCCAAAGCCAAAGGAAGTTTTGCCACAGACCTTAGTGCAGCCAGGATGTCTCCCAAAATATTTATACTAAGTAAAATACCTAGCAGATCCTGTTGCTTTAAGCCACTGTTTTGAAAAGATTTTACATCATATTGATTTCCAAAGGTGGAAAGAAATTGGTTTAGTTTAATGAGAATGTTTTCTGACTTAAAATGTAGCAGATAGCGGCAGTAAATAGAATCTGCACCAAAGAAACAAGGTGAAAAACACCAGCTAATAAAAATCTAAATCATTCTCCTAATGTCAGAGAAAACACTCTGTTTTGATCTTCAGCCGGTGTAATGAATACATTACATTAAATTCATCAAGAGGAAAGACCTACACGTCCTCTAAGACCTGTAGGAGTTACGAGGATCTTCCCAACGAACAACCTCTAAGACCAAGTCAGTTCTGTAGTGCAAAACTGCGAGAGAGGTCAGGCAGCTGGCAAAGTTAAGCTCAACTTCTACAACACCTCCAGCATAGCAGTACTATGAGTCTTGCTAACAGCCAAAGCCCAGCTTCCTTCACACAACCAGGCCTACCAGGGACAAAGCCACCCACAAACCCCATCCGTCAATGTTGGAAAGTGCCTCTCTGTGAGGCTTTGCTGAGCAGAAAAAGACAGTAATATTGTGAAACCTTTCTAGACTTTAAAGAGTAGAGGCAGACATATAATTGCATTCAATGAAACATCATATGGTAATAAGCAGCAATGGAATAGCCAAGTATAAATCTCCCATTCAGTAGAGTGTCACATGTATAAATCTATTTACTAAGGATTACTCTGTAGCTTCTACCATAATAAATCATCAGGAAAATGCCTTGTGCACCGCTAGCAGAGAAGGAATTCAGAAAAGCAGGCAGGCTATTCTTCATAAGGAGGCATTGATAACTAGCCAACCTGAGAGTTTGTTACAAATATTACATTAATTGCACTCTGCTTATTTGGTATGCTTGCTTGAGTGCTTGGGGGGG
>NW_009636447.1:0-1040 GCF_000690535.1 Cariama cristata | reverse complement strand
GGGGGGGGGGCGGCGCTGAAGTTGACTTTTTTTTCTTTTTTAAACTAAGACTTTCCTCTGCAACAAGAACACTGATACACATAGACTGTGGTACTAAGCTGAAGTCCAGGGTCCAAAGTCCATTCACTTGAAGGAAGTACACAGGTTCTTTTGACTTCAAAAGACTTTGGATCAGGTCACAATTCATGATCACCATTTACAAAAGAATGGTATTCTGGCCTAGTTTCTACTCAATGTAAATGTTTTATGTAGGCTAATCCCAGATAAATAATTGTTTTCTTGCATTATCTAGATCTTTCACTACACATTATGGGCTGTATTAGAAAGATTAAGCACTGCACAGTCAACTACGAGGTTCTCTATAGGCTGCTCCAGCTCCCAGCTCTGCAAGGATGCCACGTCACATACTGAAATACCCTGTGTATCTGCATGACTTGCCAAGACCTCTTGCTAATCACCTGAAGTTTGTTATATGTAGCCATGAAACAGCATTTCAGAAAAGCTTTTGTTCTGTGGTAAAGAGCTAAGGCTCGGTTGCAGTCCAGAAGTAGCCAGAAAAGGAAAAAGATCACATGCCAATATAACATTTAATATACCAGAATCAGACTAAAAACAAGGGCCAGTCATATGGAGCAGCCAACTGCTTTAATGCCATTTAATTCAGTGAGACACAGGTCTGAAGTGCAGCAATACACTGAACACAATTTCAGCACGAGAACACACAGTGTAGTACAGCTCTCACACCTCTGGGTCCGTGGATGTCAAGGAAGAAGGGAATACTGATGTCCCAGAGATTGTCTTCCTGAAATCATTTGGGTAATGTACATTACCGCACATGTCAAATCTTTCCTTCCTTCTACTTATGACTGCAGCTGTCATTCATATGTTTATCATCAATTTGCCAGAAATCAGACAACTCTCTTCATGTTCCTTCCTTCTACTTATGACTGCAGCTGTCATCCATATGTTTATCATCAATTTGCTAGAAATCAGACAACTCTCTTCATGTTTACATGGTCATAACCCGCATACCAGAAGAT
>NW_009636446.1:0-7001 GCF_000690535.1 Cariama cristata | reverse complement strand
CTGGAAGAGGGACGATTTAGATTAGATATTGGGAAGAAAATGTTCACCGTGAGGGTGGTGAGGCAGTGGAAGAGGTTGCCCAGAGAACCTGTGGCTGGCCCATCCCCGGGAGTGTTTTTTTCTTTGAGCAACCTGGTGTGGTGGAAGGTGTCCCTGCCCATGGCAGGGGGGTTAGAACTGGGTGGGCTTTAAGGTCCCTTCCAGCCAAACCGCTCTATGATTCTGTGATTTGGGTAATGTGGAGTGAATGGATTTTGTATTACTTGACAGTCACAGTTTTCTTTGTTGTAGGTATGTCATCTCTCTCTCTCTCTCTCACTCAAAAGCCTTCTTAGTTCTACTGCAAACCAAGAAGCTGTGGAGAAGCTTTCCCTCTAAACTGTCCTTTCTCTACTTCTGTGCTGGACCTACACAGGTTGACCTGTGGGAACACTCTGCCAGATTAAGTACATAGGAACTGCCTGTGATCAACATGACTTTAAATAAAAATCCATGGGATTTTTTGCACTTCAACTGAATTCTGTAACAATTTATCTTTTTAGAACAAGGTATGTTCATGCTTATTGCTGAATAGACCTCGCTAGCATATTTCTAGTTAAACTGGATTAGATCTACGTGTCGATTTGGATTGAAGGAAGCTGTCATAAACGTGACACTTATCTTGCTGTGTCTAGAGGGATCGTTACGGTGATAGCTTGATCTCTTGGAGAAGTGATGCAGAAATCAAGATTTCTCATATTTCAAGCTTAACCTTCTGTCTATAGTAATTGACTATGTTTTAAATATGTAGAAATTTCAGGAGTGAACTCCTCACATCTTTTTCCCCAGGGCTCTTGTTTATCTTCTAGATAGTGTAAGAAGAGATAGTATCTCTTTCTGACAGATGTATGTAAGAGCTGTATATAAAAAGATCTAGCTCTTAGATTCCTAGTTGCATCACTATTTAGAATTTATGAAGTACCAGTTCTTTAACCAGTGTTTGCCCAGTGGGAAAATAGTGATTAGTCAAATGTATTCAACCATAGGAAGAAGGCAGAGGGCATTAAAAATAAAACACATTGATTTGGTAAAAAGGGTGCAACTGAAATACAAGGTGAGGTCTCCTGTCCCAAATCAGAAGGACAATTTAACAAACTTTTGTTTGGACTTAGCCTAGTCATACACAGCAGCAAATAAAAGCTTCTTTCCTGAAGATACGTGGCACTTGGAATGGTTAATAGTAGTGGGCTATGGTTTCCTTCAGGTTGTAATAGTTAGTCCTTTCCCTTTAATGGGTCTGGTTATGCTCATTCCAATTGGAAGTCTAAAATATGCAGCTTCTCTCTTAAACGGATCAGAAGACCATCAGTTTGTCCTTCCTTAATATGTTGCTGCAGCTTGTGTTGAACTTAACGTGCTACGTTCATTTAATCAGTATGAGACAAATTGATATAAACTTAATGTTGGGCCTATTGAATTGTAAGGCAATGAAAGCAATAGTTTAACCTCTTCTATTTCCAGTCTTGTGGGATTAGTAAATAGTTAAAAAACTTCAATAAGTTTTTCTGTGCAGTTTTGATTCATATCATCAGCAACTGGACCTTTTTCCCTCGTGAGCTAACACCCCATCTAAACTGTAGTTGGGATTGCGATGTATGCACATCACCCTTACGGCTATAAGTTGCAAACCTGGAAAAGCAACTGTAATGGGTGACTTTGGGGATATTTATTTTTTCCTCCCAAACATGCTAAATGGAGGTGGTTTTGTCTGAAAGGCTTTTACTCAGGTAGAAAGTGTCTTTGTGAGTACTTTGAAGAAGTTTTTCAGGAGTCAATAACTCTACACCCACGAAGCTGTCTTTGTGACTGGGAGTATGTATCTGCCGTGTACGCCAGGTGTTGTCTCCTTCTGCCCACCCAAGCTGTTGAGATGAAGAACCAAAAGTCTTTACTTGCCTTGGCAATCCTGTCGCACTAAATGGTGGTATGACTTTACTTATTAGTACATTGGATAAAACTCCAGAGAGGTGATGTTTATGTTTATTAACAGATGGCCTCTTCGTTTGACATTTAGCTGGGGGAAGATCTGCAAGCATTTCACAGTCCATTGTGCATTTAATTCAGTGTTCAGTAGCATTAGTGAAAATACAGGGCAATAGCCTTTGGGGCGGGGATTGTTTTGGTTTTAGTTTTGTTTGAGGGTTTGGGGGTTTTTTTGGTTTTTTTTTTTTGAGACTGTCATTTAGACTTTAGTGTCAGAGGAGCCATCAAGTCCTGCAGTTGTTTGACCATCTCACTCGGCTGTTGCTGAACAAATCCTTGGGCTAAAGCATATCTTAGCCTGAAAATACTGAGAAAAAGTTCACCTCTCCCTGTTCAGATTTATATCTCGTTTCTAACAGGAGCCTTCTATGCTTTTGGCTTGCATCTGTTGGTCCCTTTTAAGGCTTCTTGTGGCTGTATTGAAGTGTTTTTTATTGCTGATAATTTTTTTTTCCCTTAAAGATGATCAAGTAAGCCATCAGTTGTCTGTGTGGCTTATCAGAAGGACTGAATCTTTAAATCTGATTATACATAATGCTTTTTTCCCCCTCTAGATGCGAATTGCTTTTGTGGCTCTGCTCTGCATGTTCTCTGATTTTCAACATCTCTTTTTGAGCATCGACCATGGAACTGGGCATGGTATTTCAGTGTCACTCTTTACCATTGTATACCCCATCCCACCTCATTCAGTATTTCCATTCGCTCTCCTATCTTTGCGTCCCTGAACCACATGAGCCCTTTTAATAACAGCAGAAGCACTGAATGCGATGCGTAGTTGCAAGGCTATGATGACCTCCACATACCTTTTGGATTCCTTGCTTCCTACAGTCATGGTCCTCTGACTTGCAAACCTTACCTGCGTTCCTTGTTACTGGATACAGATCGCTGCATTCAGATACCTTAAGACTGTTTTGGTTGGAGGGAGCCCAGCTTGACAAGTAATTGAGCTAACTCTGTGTGATTTCCTTTCTATATTTATGTATCATGCTACGAAACTATGTAGCAAAAGGAGCATTGCAATTGTATGGTCTTGTTACTTAATAATGACAACTTTTTTGAGATCTTTCAGTTGACTAATTTTTAGTCTATTTGGCCTATATGTTTTGATACCCTGTTTTTAAAATTCTGTTGATTTGATGTTGATTGTTATGACACATTTTTAAGTCTTCAATTGCTGTATTCAGTGCAAAATCAATAGATTTCACCTTCCTTACTCTTCCTCATTTTGCATTTATACAGATGAGAACGAAGAATTTTCTACGATGTCTTGAGATGCCAGCTCCAAAATGATTCCTTGCTTAGGATACCCATAAACCTGCTGAGCAAGCTGTTTCTGTTTGATTGTGCATTTTGCCCAATCCCTTGTCTTATGGCTTCTCTGAAGCATCTTTTCTGTGTCTCTCCCAACAGGAACCAGTACACGTCAAACGGCACTTCATCCTGGAAGCTATTTGCGCAGAAGCCTGAGCGCCAAGAAGTCCCTTTCGCTAGCGGTGGTCGTGCTGCTCAGGTGGGCTAAGAACTCATTTGGACTGTTTTTTGTTGTGGTTTTTTTTTTTTTTTTTTTAACCTCCCTTCTTCCAAAGCGATGTGTTGCTTGCTTGAAGAGGAGGAGGTCCTCTTGTAGAGCTCTGCTCTTGTTGGCTTGGTGCATCGAGACAAGGGATGGCTGGCTGGGGTTTATGTGCTTTGGGTTTAGGTTGAAATATTACAGCCTCAAATTTAGTGCAATAATCTGACATGAAAATGTATTTACTTTGTAATTGTCCTGGATACTATCTGATTTAATAGTGATTTTTATGCGTGTTTTTGTAGTGGACCTGTAGTGTAAAATGACATTAAGCAACTTACGCGTGTGAATCGTCTCCGAGGTAACTTAGTTATCAAAACATAGGATCTCAATTGCTCAGAGTAACACTTTCCACTTCTCTAATTGAGCTTTCGCAATCTGTGTTGCTTATACTGCCGCTGTTCAAATTATTGTGTACAGGTGTACTCAGTAAGGACTTTCCAATTTACTTTTCCCAGTTGTAGCAATTAGTTATTATCTTTTCGTTTCGATCCCGAGGCCCGTAAAATAAGTGAGTAAACGTAAACAGCATCCTTGAAACTAAACTCTTCATGGTATTTTCTCCTACTGATAATTTGAAGAGGCAGACTGCGTTTTCTGTTGTCTGTAGCATAATTAATCTACTTGAATTCTACTTGAATGGAAACTCTGATATCAGAAGAGGGTTTAGCAGCCTTGGAAGTTAGGAGCTTTTGAATGAGGCAGCACTGAAGAGTTCCTGTACATTATTACTCAGCCTGTTGGAAAGAGACTGGTAAATTCGTGGCCAGAAATGGCTACGTACTTGCTTCGTTTCCCTCCCTCTCACAGACTTCTCTATTTTGCTCACACCTTTCCTGTACAGTGACTTGACATGGCCAGGTTGGTTGCTGCTGTGTATCTGTCCCAAACTGAGATGCTCCTACTCCGTGCTGATAGTTCAGTGGCATCGGTTGGAGGAAACAGGCGTATCGACTGGAAAACCAGAAGTCTGGGCTGCTTTGTGTGTAGGTTTGGTGCCATCTCTGCAATCCAGTGTATGCAGTGGGGTCCCGTAGGTTGCTTGACTGGGGACTTCATGCATTCTGGTTTTATTCCTGCCTTTAGCAAGTAATTTCATTTCTCTCTGATTTGTTGTTTCTTTTTTTTTCGGCGTTGCCTCTTTTTAGGGTATTTTGGAGAATCTGTAGATGAAAAAATACAATTTAGTCATATTTTTGTCATATGTAAGTAGGGCAGGTGGATGCTGCAGCATTCCTTCTTGACCAGGAAGGTTGGGGACCTGCTAATTCTATAAGCTATCCTGTGTCCTCTCCCCTATGCAAAAACAGACCTGCATCCCCAGATTTCCTGGCTTGAGCAGAGCCTTCTACAAAGCACTTTCACATCAGGCTGTCCGTACCCACGAGATGACTTGGCACAGGGTGGAGCATTTCTGTTCCAAGTGGGTTAGCAGCATGCACAGACCATCATTCAGTGATACGAAATGTTTGGTGGCAGCGCTGCTGTCAGTAGTTCCTGCCATCACTGGCCAGTACCTGCCTGGTTGTGCTACCATGATTGTTTTGTGGAGCTGTGCTGTGAGTGAGCTGGACAGGAGAGCTGATCTGGCATTATACTATATTATATGTAGTTGTTATATGACTTAAAAAAATATGTATTTAAAAGTTTCAGTGCATCTCTGAAGTGTTTCGCAGGATGGCTCTGCAAACACATGTTATTTTGCAATGTTGGATTGAGAAGCTGAAAGGCCAAAAAAAAAGGATTCAAGACCCGCTTAAACTAATTTTGGTGCCAAATTCACTGTGATTTCAAGCCCCGCCTGTGTCTGTAGCTCTCTTCCTTTCCTGCCCATCCTCTCCTGGGTGGCCCTGTTAGTCAGGGAAGAGGAGGCTCTTGCAAACAAAGTTAGGGTGTTGAGCATGTGCTTTCAATAGCAACCATGGCTCTATGTAGCTTCGCTTCCTTTGGGAATAATACGAGGTGGCTTTAAACTGAATACAGCCATTTTGCATAGAACTGGCTAGCGCCTTTATTTTCTAGGGGTGCTCTAAATATTGTGTCCATATGCACTTCTTGGGGGAGCTTTCTCGGTACCTGTTGGTTTTCTTTCTCAGCTGATGACCTCCTACCTACTGCTAGTGCGCTCTGTAGTGTTAACCATGCACATAGTCACTTCCTTTTCCCCTCTTACCTCATTTTAGAAGACATTACTCTTGAATCTTGTAAATGGGGTGATAATTTCAAAGCAAACAGCTTCCAGCCCTTTCTTGCCAACTCTTGCCCACAAGGTATGCAAAGTAAACAGAGCAGTTAGGAAATTAGTTATGTACCTTCCTTCCTAGTGCAAGGCATCCCAGGGTGGTGTGTAGCTCTTTAAGTAATGAATAAGGAAAGAGAATGAGATTGGTACGCCCAAGTTGCATTTTAGTGGAGCCGTTGCACAGATCATTCATATTCTTAAGAAGCTTTAGGAAAACCTTGTAAAATGTGAGGCTTTAAAAAATCTCCACTATTCATGTATTGAACATAAAGGTGTTTTAGTGCTTGTAGCAAAGAAGGAAAATCAAAATATCAAGGATGGGGTAAAAGAAGTATAGATAATTTTCTTCACATATAAAAAATAACTTTGAAACAGACTTTACCTAAATATGAGGTTTCTTACCTCTGTTAGGATGGTGGAGGAAGCTTAGAAGGATTTCCAGGTGCTACTGTGACATTTACAGGTTTGATTTGGAAACTGAGGGTCTGGATGCTGGAATGGCGGGTAGACAGCAGTCGCAGGGTACGATATGTGTAACAGGATATACAGATGCCATCATGGTGTATTTATTCAAGGAGACAAGTGTAGGCAGCTATTAAAAAATGTGACTTTAGAAAGTTGACAGAGAAATGGTTAAAACTTAATATATTTAGCTCCAGCCTAGGTATTGAACAGCCTTTGCCAACTAAGCAATAGGACGATTTGTTAAATGTGAAAACTAGACCTAAGGTTATTGACCCTGAGGCTCAGCTACAAGGGGACGGGGTGTCTGTGAAGAGGAATAACCATTATGTGATCTCCCCAAATGAGAGAGGGCAGGTCCCGAGTGTATGAGTCTTGCAGGAATTCCAGTCAACAGTCGAGTTATAATCTAATGAGGCCATGAGCACAAACACAACTTCAATTTAAAGCTCACACATGTGGCAGCACAAATAGAAAGCTGGAGCCCCTCCGTCCCAAAAGAAGACCCTTCATTAGCGATTTTACTCCCTTGGCATGCCTCAAAGAGTAGTATCGTAATAACCCATAGTGGTTCTCCCTCACACCTTTCTAACCACTCCATAAAAGTAGCTCTATGCATGTGCATGGAGCGCTGTCTACTTTTTTTCGGAAACAGGATCTCTGTTATTAAAAAAAATTAAAATTTTATATATATAATATATATAA
>NW_009636445.1:9190-26931 GCF_000690535.1 Cariama cristata | reverse complement strand
TACCTGCGGAGCGCCTTTTTTCTATTGTTTTCTTGCTTATTTTCGGTGCTTTCAAGTGAAGCTTGCGGTGTGCTAGAGTGTCTTTTTGCGTGTTCGTAGTAGGTGCTGGGAAATGAAGAGCTTTTGGGGTGTCCTGCAAGGCTTTTGTTAGAGCTAGTCCCTGGTTATTCTTCTGGAAATGTGCGAGGAAGGTGTGCTTGTGTTGGAGTTCCCGGGCCACCACCACGCACCCCCATCCCCCGCCCCTTGAACTGCGCCTTGATATTTACAACTGAGAACTTGCCTATCCAGGCTCTATCCATCATGAGGAGGCTCACCCTAATGATTTAGACGGCAGTAGTAAATCGTTTTTATAATCAGTTCCTCAAACACAGAAATAAGATTTACTGATGTATTTTTTTGTAATTTTTGTAAATAAGAAATAATAATGATGTATTAATCTATTGGGAAATGCTTCTAAAAAGTTGTTAAAACTCTGGCAGATATGACAGGAATGTCTCTACATCCACCCTGCTTTAAGTAGCCCTTTTTTGCTGCTGTAACCGTACTGCTATCATTGTGAGTGCACATTCCACGTGTGAAGAAAAACCAAAATAAATTATAAGCTCGTCCTTGCAAAGAAATACAATCATGTGATTATGATGCTTCTTGAATTATGTAGTGATAATAGGAGTTCATAATTGAAACAATGAAGAATGTCATGTTGCCGTGTTTTACATGATAACATGAGGGTCAGGCTCTTTCACAGGAAAAAATCCCTGACCGTTGTAAAAAATGAAATTGCTCGTGTATGTGGAAAAATTAAGATGACTTGGAAATCATAGTTATGTTCCTAACATGTCTTCCATGTTCCCCCTGAGTTTTCCTGTTTCAGTATTTCTTAAAGAAGTTAAAATTAAGAGAATTTGTGTTTAAGTGTTAATTTTCTTATTTTCATCCCCATGATGTATTTCCTGGGGATGGTGTAAAATGAACTATATTTGATAGATTCTCTTAAGGAAACTGGTAAAAACCTAATTTGCAAATAAAACTCACTGGGAAGCTGCTGTTCCTTTTTTTTTTTTTTTTTTTTTAAGTGAAATGTGACTCCCTTACCATGAGTTGTCAAAAGAGGGGAGGAAAACAGTTACAACGGTTACAATAACTGCTGAATAAATGAAAGAAGTGTGTCACATTCCTGTGTGCTTGTGGTCACAGGAAAAGTGCCCTTTAATTGTGTGGGGAATCTCATAGCAGAGATTTCATAAATGGAGCAGGCTAATCAACAGATAAATGATCAAAGAAAGTACTTTCATCTTTGCTGTTTAGGACGGACTGAAATGAAGCACCCACTCCTTTTCTGCGTTCACCTTCAAAAGTCTAAAACTAACATTGGGGCTTAGACAAAGGGAGTGATTCTTGGCCATTGTGCGGGTAGGTTAGCAGATAGTTACTCAACAAACTTGTTATCCCCAAACCATTTTATTATCAATCATTAGAAAGATCAACAATGTTAAATTCTGGTGATGTTAACTTTAAAGCTGATTTGAAGCTTGATCAATATTGAACCACATCTTCCCTATGGGGGTACTGTAAAAATCTTAGAATGGGACTGGTTGTTAGTAGAACAGCTTGTATTTTTCTATTGCTGTACTAGTAACTTTGGTTATTCTATAAAAACATTGCTCATTATTTTAATGCTAGCTCTGTAATTATCTCAGTACATGGTTAACTATGGCCAGTGCCTTTCTGGGTGCTTTGTTTTTTAGAATTGGGGAAGAAGAGGCTGAAGATCATTACTCAAACTGAATCTGTCATCTGTATTTGTTTTATGTTACACCCTAGTGATTTGAGTAGGATGGTAAACATGAATGTGAACTGTGGATCTGGGCCATGTAGTCTTAACATTTTTAACTAACCTAGATTGGCTTTTTTCTTAACTGCCATATTGCGATAGCTCTCATCTATGCTGTCCCACTAGCCTCTTAGAAATTTCGTAAAAGCATGTCTTCAGCTGTTAATTTTCATTGCACTCAGAAAACTTTTGCTGTCTGATGTTGTGCTGGACTGAACCTGTCGGTCTTTGTTTTCCTGTCTGCATTTTTTTTTTTCCACAAAAGATGTACGTCAGATGAGCTTTGGAAATACCACTTGTGGGTTGTTGGTGTCAAAAAGCCAGGAGTGAACATTAAATATTGTCACAATTAAGATTACTTATATTGTTGGCTTGCCAAAGCTACAGATACCGCAAATCAAACTAAAATCCAATAGTCTGATACTTGGTGGTTCGTCTACCCAGTACGTCTTTTAAAAGTTACCCTCACAAAGTTACAATGTCAATGACATAAAGGTAGGGTGGAAGGCATGTCTGTCCCTGTTTTTCCTCACTTTTTCTTACTGTCAGTCAGCAGTTGAAGGAAATTGAATCACAGACTTTTCCCTGCTAGGGGAGTTCTCTTTCATTCTCCTCCCCGTTTTCTTTCTGCTTGACCCAATCTGGAAATTACTCCTTCATCCTCAGCTGCATGTTATTCTGCCACTGTTTGGCACTGAGTCGAGGCTCTTCCTGTTACGATTTCATTTCCATTTTAAGCCATTACTGCAGCAGTGTTTTGCTGTTGGAGGAAGGCTTGCTGCAATTTCCATGTGAGCCTGCTCATTCATTTGATCAAGTAAACTTGCCGACAAATGGTAGTGTGTGGTTTCTTCAGGAAGCACTGCATAGCAGGAACAGTATAGGTACAGTATTCATAATTGCTTCTGGAGGTTAGAGGAAAAAGCAGTGCCTGTTGTTTTTCCCTTCCAATCTCTACAGCGTTCCTGAATTTTAACAGATTGGTCTGTAGTCCTGTCCTTAGGTGAAGTGCATCATCTGTGGCCCGGGAGGAGCAGGAGTGAATGGCTACTTTATAGTTTGCTGCTGTTTCCCCAGGGATGCTGAGGAAGTCCTGTTGTTATAAACAATAGCAAGAGTACAGCCTGTATAAGTTTGTCCTAGGGAGGAATTGGGTGGTTCTTTGCCACTGCTGTACAAGCCTCATTGGGCATGACTTCAAGGCTGGAATCCTTAGATGATTGCCAATGCCACCCTCTGTTTGGCATTTGCATGCAACAGGCTGCAAAGTAAAGCACTGAAACTTTATTTTGTGTCAGAAATACTGCCAAAAATATGATACTGATTTGAGGTGTTTTAAGAGTAAGGAGCTAGAGTGGAAATGAGGAAGGAGGGGGAAAGTGATTCGGGGGGACAGGGTAATAGAGAAGGCAATGTGAAAAGAAAAGGGCAAGAAAAACATTTTAAGTTATAACAACCCTTTGATTGTACAGTGGTTTTAGCCTCAGCAAGTTACTGTCCTTAATTTATATTTCCAACCTAGTTGTTACGATTTGACTGCCATCTGTACTGGGCTGCTGTGATTCCCTTCATAGTAACCTGTAAGATATCAATTGCTGTAATGTGACAGGCAGTCATGATTCACTAACTGGTATACAGGTACAGGGATAATTACTTATTTACAATCACTGCACTGTGAATCTAGAAGTATGTTGGCTATAATTAGTCCCATACTGACTAACAGGCAAGCCATTTGGCAGCTTCAGAGAATCATACACAACTCCATTTCTCCTAACATTGAGTTGCCAGTCATTATCTGTTTCTATTTATTTGAGGTATTTTTCATGTCTTAACAATCCTTTCATTCCTTTTAGTCCATTTTTCCTTCATTTGAAATCACTCTAAGAAAAAGTTGGCCTTGTCTATCACTTCCTGCACAGCACAAATTCAGTTCTATTTCCTATTTATGGTTCTGGTCTTTCTTTGTTTGCCTACATGGAAGAATGCCAGACTCTGTTTCCCTTCTCATTGTAAACAGGCAAGTTTTAAGAGGAAAGAGCTTTGCTAAGCTAATGGGAAGAAAGAGCAGGGGGAAATGGAAATTAAATAGGTGAAAAAAGGTGGTATTTATTACCTTATGAATCAACGAGCTTTGAAGTTGAGGAGTTTATTATTAATATATCTTGATAACTAACTTGTAAGCAAGAAGCATCTCCAGCTTCTCCAGTATATGGGGAGAGGTGTCCTCAGAAGAACAAACAGAGCAGTCAATCAGTGTCAAAAGCCAATGTGCAAGGATTCATCATTTTTAAATGCATTTCATTATTTCAGAATTCTTTAGCAAATATGAAAGTATAACCTGCTTTTATACTAAGTTTTGGGGGGGTTACGTCACTTAAGGAAGTGCTGTAATGACAAAGACATGAGGTGTTAGCTTAGGCAAGTGCAGTGGAAAGGTGTATTTCAGAGAGAAGGTACACGTTCAGCATGAGTGAAGGTAAGTAGTTAGGAGAAACTATGATCTAAATCAGATGAGATGCTGGACTGTAGAAGAACAGTGGTGATGGCCCACAGTAATCATGAAAGAGATATTTTAAACATTTTGAGGAAGAGCTTTAAGAGCCCTGTTTGTTGTCAACAGACAGCTGGGATTTCACAGGAAGATATTGTGCAGCTTCAAATTTCTCATTTCATCATTTGTTATGCTGTGTTTAGGACTTATAGTTGTTTTCCACAAAAATGTCTCATGAATAGGGCTAAGACTGAAAGTTTTAACCTAGTTTCTTGTATGGAATGTGTTGCTTTAAAAACACCATTACACCAAAGATCTTTCAGCCAAAAGCAAGGCAAACTGCAATTGGGGGTTGAAAGTTATCAACCCTATTGGCCTCTTTCCTCAGCAAGAGAATGGCTTTTCTGAAATCACATAGGAAACAATACCTCTTAAATTTTCTCTGAAACATTTTGAGGTTTAGTTTTTACAAACAACTTGTATGTATCAGATTTCGATAATATTCCTATTCACATTCAGTGGAATTGCAGTTCTGAGGTATCCTTGGATCAAATACTTTCATATATACTGAACTGAAAAGAGGCATTCACTCCAGAATACACTTTGTGTTCCTAAATAATCCCTTTCAAAGATTAAAAGTATGCCAAATCTGCAAACAAAACTGAGAAACTAGAAAATTATGTTCATTGTTCTGTTATCTCAGCTCTCAATGTCATTTATGAGTATGTAAGAACATGTTGTTGATTGAAATGGATTTTTGCTATTTCAGGTATGCAATTATGGGGATGCCCTTGAATTACTTCTTGCCAGCTAAAAACACCTTCAACCTTTGAAAAATAATCTTTTGTCAGCTATGTGGCAGAAAGTAGAAAATAGTAAATCGAAACTTGAACGTTAGTACAGTTCATTCTGTAAAGCAAGTTATTAAAATCACTTTTTGTAACACAAATCTGAAAGCAAACCTTTATTTTTTCTTTCAGATGAATGTCTGTAGGTTACGCTTAACAGTACCACCTGATGAAAGCTCACAGCCTGAACAAGGAGCAAAGGAACCTGAAAGAAAGAAAAATGTAAGTTTTAAGAATGAAAGTTAAATTCTGTATGAACAAGGAGTAAATATTGCCATCCACAGAAGCTGATGTTAGTTGTTTTGGGAGCCCAAAGCGCAGTCATCTTGGAAGACTGAAGAACATGTGGAAGCTGATCAAGTCAGCTGTGAGCTTTGGGCGTGAGCCTTGAAGTTGGGGGTAGCAGAACTGCATGTAAAATAGGACAGTGGTAGAGGAACAGCAGAGAGATTGTAGGTGTTTTGTTACTGAGGTACCTTTAAGACTCAATTACTTAATATTTATATATTAAAGAGTAGGGAACTGCTGTCAAGAGGAGGGTCTTGCGTTAAACAGGATCTTGATCCTCACCTGAAGGGCATTTTATGTTTCATGTATGCTTAATAGCGTGCAAGATTTGAGCCTTAATGTGTATGGGAGCTGGCTTGCCTGGGACTTGGGTGTTTTGCTGTGTCAGCTGATTTTGATAACTAATAAGAAGTACAAAAGTACAAAACAAAGAATTCAAGATTGTTCTGAAGTGAAAGTGATTTGAAGGTCATGTGCATAGAAGGGTTCAGAAGGGCAATTTTTTTGTCGAAGCAAGTAGTTTGTACACAAAAAAAATCTTACAGCCGCTTTGGTGCGGAACTTGTTCTTTAAGAGCTGTTTCAGAGTGATAGATGACGTTTAATTTGTCTTAAGGATGGAGTCTAAAAAGGGAGGCTGGCCAGGCTCCACAACTTCACCACATTTACACTTTGATAAACCAAAATCAAATAACAAGTTGGCTAAGTTTACCAGACCCAATGTCTGAATAGCAATACGATAATAGGAAGCAAAACAACAATAGGATTTATTTGAAATAATTTCTTAGTGGTACTCAGAAGCAAAAGTAACTGTAAAATGTCTCAGAAAGACAAACATTTTAAAGCAATAAAAATAAATGCAAAGGAAAATGATCAAGATAAAGATTCCTTATCAGATATTTCTTATGCTGGAATCTTGTATACACTCAGCTTTTCATACACTGCAGATGGGTCCTTGAGGATCTATAAATGTTACTTACAGAATGGATTAAAGAGGCCTTAATGCAAACTAAATTTGGGCCACCATTAAATAGTAATAATTCATTTTGTACAGCGGTGTTTAGTTGTATCACTTAGAGTAGCTTCCCCCACCAGTTACTTTGTCAGTCTCTTGTCAGTTTGTATCTGATTGCAGAAACTCTCAGGCTGGCTGAAGCATATGGGCCCATTCCCCTAAGAGTAGTATTAAGTTTGTTTTTGAGGAGGATAGATACTGACTCATAGCTTACTCACTTTACTGTGCTGAGTAGGGTAACAATAAGAAAGAAGTGTGAATGATTACGGCTTGGATAATTTGTGGCTTATTTATGTGACCAATTTTTTTCTCTGTGAGACCTTGTATTTAATGAGAGTTGTATTTCCTCCATAATACAGGTAAAGGCAAATGGGTTTTAAATTGGAGAATGTTAAGGAGAAGATAGGAAAGGTAATAAATACATTATTGGGCTCATCTTACATTCCAGTATATTGCACAGTGATTTTTAAGAGATGGGTCCTTTTTAGTTGAGACCAAAAAGATGGTATGTAATTAAACTATTGTATGTTTTGAGTAGTTTTCTAAAGTTCAGTACTTTTGCACAATTTAAAGACTTTTCGAAAGCATACATACAGCCTTCAGAGCTAGATGGGATCTAATTAGTCAATTTCATAGCAATTAAAAACCACAGAGTAATTATGCCATCTACTTATGTTTTATGGTCTTTGTGTAATTCAAAAAACAGCCCTACAGATTCTATAGTCATAGTGTATAGAAGCAGCTACAAAAAGAAAATCACTGATGATGAGCTGTTTTTTCCTCATGTCTCTAAAACAAGACAGTAATGTGTTACTTGTATATTTTTATTGTCCAGGTAATCTATTGCTTTATGTATTTGAATTAGTTACACAGTAACTTATAGTGTACATAGGGCTCTTTGACTAGTCATGCCGTGATATTTTTCTCTTGCTGCAAAATTTAATTAAAAAAAAAAAGCAGCATCTCCTAAAAGCAGTGATCTGGTGTCTCGCTGATCCACCCATGTTCAACTGACTCAACGTTAATGAAATTGCTTAAAGCACTTTGAGAATAACAAGTTTTACAAATGTTAGATAATCCTTACACAGTCCTATAAGAACTGTGCCCCCTTCTTGGAAACAGGGATAATAGAGAGGAATTGGGGAACTTCTCAGTTTTCTGCCTTGCACTGTACAATTCAAAGTCAAAAAATACAGCTTCACCATGAATCAAATTTAACAGCGGGTCTTTTGTTGGAACCTAGAATTCTGTGCTGTTTTAAAATGCTGACTATTAAGAAAATGGGAACACGGAAAATGGTTTTGGTATTTAAAATACCTTAGTGTAACTTACGGAAATGAACTGCAGGGGTAATCTGTGGGATGGTGCAGTTTTTGCTGGAGCGCTCAGGCAGACCAGGCAGTCTGAGCCTGCTCTCCTGTTTGGGCAGGAGAAGTGCTGGAGAGAGACAGACTCTTCCCTGCCTCTGCCAGCTGCTGGTGAGGGAGGAGAGCAGAGACCTTGCTGTGTCCAAGGGAATGCCAGGAAACTATAAATATACCATGGCATGACATTTGGTTGTAATCTCCTCTTTCAAAGCTTTCATTAGAAGGAGGTGAGTTTGAGCTGCCCTAATGTGACATAGTGATGGCTCACTGACTGTTACTTTTCTGCATCTCTCTGGGGCTCAGTACCATTAAAAGATGTTTCAGTCACAAAATCATCTACCGCACAGAAGGTCTTCCTAGTACTGATCCTCCCAATAACTTGTTTTGGAGCTTGATTTAAGATCAGAACTGATTCTTTATCGGTTATGTTAGTAGCTGTTAGCTTAACCCTTTTTGTTGTAGTCCAAGTTTAGCAGAAAATGTATGTTGTATTTCATTAAATCTGTATCAGTGCATTAAGTTTCTAGATTGACTTTTTTAAATAAAAATGAACCAGTGTAAAAAGATTAAAACAAAGTGATGAAGCTGGGCAGTTTTGTTGCAACAAAATTGCTGAGGGCATTACTGTACTAGGATGGCCTCTCCCTGTCTTTTGTGAAAGGCTGGCAGATGGTACACAGTTAAAGTTGATCTCAAAAACTGAAGGGGGAGTGAGCTTGTGCTCCTGTGTGTCAAGTTGGATTTTTATATTCATATTTAGGCTATGATACCTTGAAAGAATCATATGAGAATGGAAGTCACAAGTAGAGGGTGGTTGGTTTGTTTGCTTTACTAAAAGCCTGCTGCTAAATACCTCTGAATTGTTAGCACTTTAGGTACAGAAAATCTGAAACTATCCTGATTTTGTTCCGTTACTTCTGTTAATGATAGACAATGGGTGACAGTAGTGTGAGGCTGTTTACTTCACCATGAAGTACAAAGGAATATTGTGCTTGTCAGATTGTATGCAAAATCTGTGTGTCCTGAAGCCTGGCTTGTCTTGCATAATAAAGGACTACCAGACAATTGTATTGTCCCTGTTTGGGATTGGGCTTATTTTTATCCATCAGTCCCTTTCTTCATTGTCATGGCTAAATTTGGAAGTGTCATTGGAAGCTGCAGCTATGCATTTGAGGGCAGAATGTGGAGATATGTATAGACAGATTTTTCTTTTTCATTTGAACATATGGACAAGAGAATGAAAATGAGGAATTTGTGTCACTTTCCTGTCTTTGTGGCTTTCAATAGCGTTTGAGCAGTGTTTAATCTTAAACTCTAGTTGGTACTTTGGCTGTATATTTCCTCAAACTCTTCAATTTTCTTATGTTTTTAAAGCATCACAATCAAGAGGTGAAAACTTTTTTTCTTAAGCAGGAATACAGAAGCATAGCAAACATTTTTTTTCCCCAGCAAAAAGTAGGCTGTAAAGAAGCTGGAAGGGGAATTCGTTCCTGTACGTGATGGAGAGAATCAAGGAGGAACTTGTGTCAAGCCTGGATCAAAGAGTATGAGTGCAATGAACATGGAGCTGTTGTGCACATTGAATCTAGGACAGTGCCTATTTTCTCTGCTGATCTGCTGCTGCCAGCCCACTCCCATCAGCACAGCAGAAATTGTGTCATAACAAATGTGGTTCACCTGCTACAGGTGGCTGATGTTACTGTTTCTCATCACCTCCAGCACTGATTGCTTGATTTTTTGATGTGTACTAATTAAGTGACACGTTCATTTAAAAACAGCACTACGTGAAAACCACAGAAAGAATTCCACTGACTTCAGTGATTACTGCTGTATTGTTGTATCTTATTTTCTTAGTGTATAAACATTGGTGTTCTGCCTACAGATTTCAGTGACTAGGTATGACTTTGTATAATGCCTGTCACTTCTGTTTTGAGATAGGCACCTAAATTCTACATTTCAAGAAGCCTAAAAGTTGGAATGTGTTAAACGATGCTTTGTGTTTAGTGTCATGAATTTAAGAACGCTCAGGTCTATGTCTTGGCATATTTTCCCTATTTTAATACTATTTATATAAGAAACATCCATAAATGTAACATGAGTTTCATGGGCTGTAGAGGAATATGAAAAAACATAAAAACATAGCTACCTTTTGTCAGAGCACAGTACCTTTCCTTGGTGAGCTCAATATTATAAATTTTTCATTTTACTGCACAGAAAATATGTAACCTAAGTAACAATGTGAATGTTCTTGTTCCATGTATAACTAATGACCAAGCAAAAGATAACTGGGTATTTCAGAAACCTCTGGAATGTGGCAGTTAAGGAAAAGATAAAGCTTCGCTTAACTGATAATAGTTTTGGTTAAAAGAAGAGTTTTTAGATGGTGTAGGTAAACGGAAGATCATGATTTAGCAAAATTTTAAGGCCATATTGAGTACTAAACCCAGAATTGTGCTAATCGTTACATTAGATGTCCTTTTTCCTCAAAATAAGATACTTCTTCTGTGTTTCTGCTTCTAATTTTGGGGCAAGGACAAAGTATAAAATATGGGGGTATCTGACTTTCATTTAAAAAACTGATGGAAATAGATTAGGAAGCAAATCATCCCTCAGTGTTACTTACATAATGCAGTTAAACCATGGACAATACAAAAAGCAGCTAACAACTCATACCTAGGGTTTGGTTTTTATACTGTCTTTGCTTCACCTGTTTCATGCTCCTTGTGCTACTTCCTTGGACAGAGACATAAACAGGATGCATGGCAATTATCAAGACTTTTGCAACCTTGGGGTGTAGGCTTCTGTTTTAAATATTTGTTAAGTAAGTAAACACAGTCTGCGTTTCTTTAGTGCATGCTGTGTGATCACACCAAGTGCAACATGACTGTTGCTGCAACACAGACAAAGCATGTTCCTGGAAGCTGCTATAGTATTCATGTGTACTAACATGATGTGTTCTTGCTGTTACCTTGGACTGTCATGTAACTGACTATAGGTACAAAGAAATATTCACAAATTGCTTAAGATAAGTCTGCCTTTTCAGATCAGCAGCTCACATTAGAAGGGATTTTGAGCACAATTTGGGCCAACAACTGTGCTTGTTCCAGTGCAGCCAGTGCATAGACAGGTGAGGAGCAAGAACTTCTCTGTACTCTGGAGCTGGCTGATATTTTGACCTTAAACAGCAATGGTTAACTAATGTAATGAAACCTCCCATCTTCAAGCACTTTTCTGGTTAGCTTACAGTATTTAGTTGCTCCTAAACACTTGCATGTATTTACTTACTCTGTTACCATCACTGAGGTGCCTCGCTGCAGATTGCAGTGGAGACAGGCAAGGACTTTCTCAGAAAAATGTCTTAGTTCTGAGAGTAGATATGTATGGGACATAGAGGATAACAATGAAAAGTATTTGACTTAAAAAGCACCCTATAGTCCTTGGAGATAGGGAAAATCCAGGATTTGTGGAAGAGGAAACGAGAGAGAGAGAGAGAAAGAACACGTGACAGAGGAAGATGGAAGAGGAAACGAGAGAGAGAGAGAGAACACGTGACAGAGGAAGGACAGAGGACAAGGCGTAAAAGGAAAAAAACATGGAAGGGAGAAAAATAATGTAAGTAGCTTAAGAGAGGAGACAAACTGGCAGAGAGTATACTCGATACATACTTAGTGATGCAGTTCTGTGGAGCAGTTTGAGAACTGAGCCATTTAGCAAGGCCTCCTTTAGAGGCAAAGGTTTATTAAAAAATAGTCCACAAGCAAAGCAACCCATCCACCTCTCAGCCCTGCATTGAGCAAAGTTTTCTGATTGCAACCCTTCCTCTAGGAGGAAACTGCATAAGGTTAGCCCTTTTTTGTCGGGGCATATGCTGAACCCTGAAACAAGTGGTCATTGAGTGGAAATCAAGAGTTACCAACCAGAAAAAAGGAGGAGTAGATGGAAAGCATATCTGGAATAGAACAGCAAGGAAAAAGACTGAAGAAATATGAGAGCAGTTATTTGTATAGCTGTTTGTTCACACAGCTTTAAATCAAGCAAGAACTGTACAGAAATTTTAACAGATGCTTGCCTGGGGATTGTGATACAAAGGAGGAATAAGGAGGGGACAAAAGCAATATCCTGTATTTTAAGTGGCACATAGTAGAACTGGAACACTCAACAGATGATGGAGATTCTTTTAATCTGAAAGAGAAGTGACAAAGGCATCTTGGGAGGCTTGTTCAAATATAGACAACAGGCAAGTTTATAATTGTTGCAAGATACATGTAACTGGTCTGGTTTTGTGCATGCTTAATCCTGCATGTACTGCCCATTATGATGTAAATTTAAGTCTGTTAATCTGTGAAATATGTAAGTGCCATGGGTGGTTCTCCAGCTGCAAACACATTGGTCTGAATTTGTAGGTCTGACTTAGAGGGGGGGAAAAAATCCTTCAAAGCATTCCTTAGGGATGTGCTTATAATATTCTAAAAATAAGGAACTTGGTCATAATTTTCATACGGAACTCTGCAAACAGCACTTTAAACAATTCTGCTAATGTTTCAGAGGCACAAAGAATCTTGTTAGTTGCTGGTATTCAGCTGTTCACCTCATAAAAAATGAATGATCATGGGTAAAGGGTATGGATTTATGAATTTAGTGTCTGGCACCTTAGTAACCTCTAAACAATCAAAGTGATTATTCATTTGGTTACCAGGAAGATGGAAACTTGTATGTAATCCCTTTATCCAGATGCAGGGGAGGAGCTGCAATGAAACTATCAAAGAAACTGTACAACCCTGGAAGAAAACAAACACAAAAAATTTTGAGTCATGTTCCCATCTAGTTTCTATATTTTCTCTAATCTCAAAAAATCAGATGTAGGGTTTTTGTTTGTGTGCATTCAAACAGCAAAACAAAAAACCTAGTAATACATAATTATGAAACTTCTGATTATCTGGATATGAAGCTTTGCATATAATGTTTTCAAATTGCAGAATGATATCATGTATATGTAGGGCTGATTGCTCAATGTTTTTCTATTAAATGGTTTTAAGGCTTTCTTTTTAAATGGTTGCTTATAGCTTTGTTGTTCTTTGCCTGAAACATTCTCTATTGGGTGTCTGCTCCATGATTGCTCCCCTCCCAGCCCTGCACACACACCCCCAGAGCTTCAGCAAAATGGTTAAGCTATTAATGATACAGTAAAGGAAAACATGTAGGATTTGCAAAGTTGAGAAAATCTCAGTGCCATGCAGGAGGGACACAATATAAAATGACCATCTATCTTTACCCATTTTTCTAAATGCAATTAGATTTTCCCATTCATTTTTTTCCTTGACCAAAGAAGTATTTATTCCTACATTGCCACTATAGTTGTGTTAGTTTGGCTGCTAAAGACTGAAAGTGCTACTGCTTTAGACTTCAGAGGCTATCGTCACCATATGTCATGGTAAGGACTGGAGAGTCTCTAGAATGCAGCTGCAGATGGATGTAAGATGCTGAGCTTTGTCTTTTCCAGCCTCTGTGTGGTGTCAAAGAGTGTATTTAGACATAGCTTAGACTCTTAATTTAGTAAAGAATCTCAAAATTTGTCAGTTTTCATACACTGTTATTACTGAACAATAAACCAAACCCAAACATATTCTAAGGTCAATGCAGTAAATATTCTCAGATTTAGCTCTACCCTGGTATATCTAGTGTGAGAAAAAAAGTTCAGTAAAATTACCTATAACTGATTTGTCCCCAGCACTGGCCCTTCAAAAACAACATGCAAAGCTAAGCAGTAACAGCTGTGTTTCCAAGATCGTGTCTTTCTAACTTTCTATTCAGAAATAATCACTAATTTTAGGTTCCTGGTTTGCAAATATTCAAAGTTAGGTAAGAATATTTTTTCCTTCTTTTTAAGAAGTCATAATGTGGATGTCTTTGACTAAGCTGGTTGTTTAAATTCTTTGTCATCAAGAAGATAAACTAGTAGTCCTGGAGACTGACTCATTTCAGATGATTGCTAGAGAAGGATGTTTCTCTGGGTTGATTAGAAGGGAGGCTAGGTGAGTAGTCACGTCAGGTGGTTACAGCTGACCTTCCAGATAATTATTTACATGCTGAGGGAAATTTTTCCTACTGTTTGCATGAATATTTTTCTTACTAAGTGTATTGATGAGATAAGAGGAGTCTGTTGCAAAGAGTGCCTTAAAGTAAGACATACAATTATTACAAGTACGTTTTACAAATTTCTGCAGATCGTTAAAATAACAAATATAGGCACTTTAAAACACCCTATTTACCTATCAAGACCTGATTTCAAAGTTTTATCATCTTACAATAGTTAATAACACTGGAACACCCACACGAATGCTGTTTCATAACTTTGCTTCTTTGCCTCTTAGAATGTCAGTTCTACAACTCTGCAAGAGAAATGCAGTCCTGAAATGAATGTTTGATTGCTTTGGAGGTCCTTAGTTAGCTTTAAATGCAAACTAAAAGTCGTCTTTGTTTATCTCCAAGGTAAACAGATTTATTTTTTTTTTCTGGGCTCTGTTTGAGGAACCTTGCCTAGAATGTTTTAATTTCAGTTTATTCTGAGAACTTTCTGAAATTTTTTATTAAACTTATGAATTTTTTATATTTCCTGCAGCAGGGAGTTTGAGGAGTGAGGGGCAATTCTGTGGTTGCAAGAGTTCAAAGGGAACTGTGAGAGCTGACAATGCTCTGGAAGAATGCAGAAAAGCAGCTTATGTTGGTGAATGAAAATAAGCCAGGATAACTTTTTCTCTCACATGCCTCTATTGCTCTTTGCACAAATCCAATCTGTTGTCTCTAGCTGTACCTATATCACTTACATTAAAGCTGATGGAAATTAGACATCTCTATCATCTCTACCAATTACAAATTGGTTATTGATCTTCCCAAAAACATGAAGGTTGACAGTTTGACCCCCAAACATTTGGGCACTAGTGTTTTTAGGTACTGTTGTGCTTTCACTATAGTTGGCTTTCTCTCCTGGCCCTATGTTACTGTATTTTTGTTTGGTGGGGTTTTTTTCCTAGTACTGATTTAAAAATTAATTTATTTTATTTTTTTTACTTTTAAGGAGCTCTACCATGTACCAAATGGCATGTCTCCAGGGAAGCTGTCTCATGGGATGGTGTATGGCGTTGTACACCGAACTGACAACAACCACAAGAGAGAAATGGTGGTTTATGGCTGGTCAGCTGATCAGCTGAAAGAGGAGATGAATTACATTAAAGAAGTGAGTTAAGCTTTCAGCTTCAAAATTTGTCAAATATCCTTTCCATATATTCATGTAGAGCTGTGAGTATATATGGAGTAACTGATGTCTAGCCTAACACCTGAATTTGAATTGGGAACCTACTCTGAAGCTAAAGGCTTGCCTCGTTGGTTATTTGAGTTGGAAAAAAAGCATGCTATATACCTGGGAACTGTGTGGTCCAGACTCAGGGCCTCTGTGCCAAGTGACACTTGTTAATGCTTGCTGACTGGGCTACAGCTGGGCAAGCAAACTGCCATACGCATCTTGGGGTTCCTGTCCTGAAGCCTTCATCGTTTCAAATGTGATACAGAAGAAACTATGTAAGCAGACACCTGAAAGGATAAACTCTGCTTCCCCCGTCCCCAAGCCCTGCAGTTTTGAAAAGGTTCCTAAATTAGGTGACATAGTAAAATCACTTGAATATATTTTGGGGCAGCCTTAAAATAGTCAGCCTAATAAGGATGACTTTGTACTACTTTATCTGTGCATGCTCATTTATCCTAATTGACAGAAGCTCTCCTGAAAGAAAAAAAAAAAGGCATTTCTGATGCTGTTGGCTTCTGTGCTTGAAACTCAGCATCTCTTTGTCTGTCAGTCCTTGGCTCTCAGACTTTGGCAATAACCCCATAATTAGCCCAGGGCAAATAATTTGATCTCTTTCCATCTGCCTTCACCACCTAGGAAGCTGTTGGTCAATGGTTATTGTGTTACACTGATTCGAGTGCAAACTGAGTTGATATAAAAGGGAGGAACAGTGAGTCAAGCCAACGGTGTAACAGACTGTAATTGTGTGTGCTCTTAGCATCTGCCTAGTCTCTAGCTATCAGCACTTGCTTCTCTCCTTTATTACTCACAGTTTGTTGGCTCCCAGCATTCACGACCGTCAGGTTCCTGCACCCAGGGTTAGGGCATGTCATTACTGCGGCGCAGGCGAGGCACACGAGCTGCCAGGGCTGCTGGTTTCCTGCCTGGGTACTTCATCTGCTGTGCTGGGCTGGTGTAAGGGGATGGGGCAGTTGGGACATGGCAGGTCCAGCTCCTGGGCTGCACTGCTGCCAGTACATGGTGCAGATGGCTTGGACTGGGACCATCTCCCTGCCCTCTTCTGTTCACAGACGGCTTGTGGCGTGGAGGGCTGTGTCAGACCGGGTGAACTGCATGTCTTGTGTGCGTGTCTTCAGGGTACTGATACTTTCAGGAAAAAGTGGGAAAGACATGGGAAAACATGTACTGGCCCTTGCTCTTCCGTCTTCTGGAAGCTGTGTTCAGCTATGCTGATTTGTGAACTTTGGTCTGCCAGATAAGTTTCGTGTTTAAAAGCAGAGTCTTAAACAAGAGTCCTCAGCTTGTGCCACGTATGTGCTGACTTAAATAGACCAAAAAAGTTGTACCACGTCAGAACTGCTGACAGTTTCCTTTGTATCTGAGTCAAATTTGTACCTTGCAAGAGAGTGTGTGTGCGCATGTGCATATGTGTGGGTAGGGACAGGGTGAGGGGTGCTTTCCTGAGGAAAGCCATGGGAGTTGGCTTCCTTCCATGTTTCTCATCCTAAAGGGAGCACATAGTTTGGCATAGGCTTGTGCCTACTCCTTGCATAGATTTGGTGGCCAATGCCCCTCTTTCTGAGAGGGAGTGGGTATACTGCAGAGCTGCTAGAAGCATCCCCTCTTGTACAAGGCCCTACTAATGTTTTCCCCTCGCTCCTTCCCCAAGCCTATGCAGAGACAAGGTAAGTTCACTGCCCTAGATTATCTGCAATCAGTCTGTGTTTGATAGAGGTGAGAGGAAAGAAAAAGGAGCTTGAATTACGTAGCTGGAAGTTAAGACTGTAGGCAAACATTTAACTAGTGTTTACAATGTGTGCTCTTAAGAAGATTGGTTCTGTGCATGATTGCAATGGCATGTAAACCCAAGCTGGCTTCCAGCATGCTTTTTTTAAATTTCTTTTTCTTTTATTTTTTTTTTTTTTTTTAGAAAGGCAAAGTATAATTACATCCATAGTTCTTAAATAGAATTGAGTACTCCGTTCTTCAGATTTGAAATTGCATTGATAAATTATGCTAATATATTATTTAGCTAGATACAAACCTGAAAGTCCAAAATTAATGGGTTTGTCTTCAAAGGATACTCAGGGAAAGCTAACTAACCACTTTAAAAAGTATGAAGATGTATTAAATCCATGTGTGGATCTCTGTTTTCAGAAATAAAACATTATATGCTCAAATTAATTTTAATTTGTTTAGTAATCAGGTTAGATTGAGTTAGACATAATTTAATTGAAATTCAGTATTTAAATTATTAATTTACAAGTGTTTAAGTGTATACAGAGAAGCTGAGAGTTACTCAGAGACGTTTATTCTTATCATCCCTATGTAGACAAATCTTGACACTTAACTTTTTGTCTTGTTCTTAAGAGTAAATTGCTATCGATGAAAAGGTAGATTAATAATTGAAATTACTGAAAGTAACAATGAAGGACAGTATAAACAGTATCATCAGTAAGTTTGATAAAGGCATTTGATTTTTTTTCTGACACTAGGTGAGAGCAACTCTAGAAAAAGTAAGAAAGAAAATGTATGGTGAATATGATGAAATGAAACGAAAAATACAGCAACTTACGAATGAACTGAAAGTAAGTATATG
>NW_009636445.1:0-9159 GCF_000690535.1 Cariama cristata | reverse complement strand
GGGAAAGCATATGAGAATAACCATCCCAGTGTTATCTAGAAACTTTTTTTTTTTTCTTCAACAGAACACAAATAATTTCTCAAACCACTCCAGTTCATTGTTCTATGTGACATCTGTACTTTATTTATTTTTTCCTCCTGGAAGGTAAAGTAGGGCAGGGTTGCTTTTGCATATGGAATTACTCATTGCCTGCTTCTTGGAAATAAAATAATGATCTTGATAGCATTGTCTGTGTGTATTGGTAATTAGTGGAGATGTTTGTACCAGTAAGCTGCCAGGTGAATTGAATAAATAACTTAAAACATAATTAGGAGTAACATGTAACTTAGTTGGTGTCATTTCAACAGACTTTGCTCTGTTTTACTGACTTTATTGTTTAAACACTAATACTAAAGAATATTGCTACTTGAAGCTCTTGACAGTGCTAAAAATGGCTTCCTTTTGCTTGTTAATGGAACCTTTCAATGGTCATTTGATGACCTCTCTTTCTTCTGACATGCTGCTCTAGCAATAAAAGCTGCTGCAGTCTGTAGAAGTATCCTTCATATTACACTGCTAGCTCTTTGGTCCAAAAAATCTCCCTGAAAACTTGCTGTGGATTATATATTCAACATTGATTTTCACAGCCCTGGTTCAGATGAAGCTTTGGCAATTAAACATACTCTGACTTCAAGGGACTGAGGCCCTGACTTGTGCCTTTCTGCCATCCTCATTTGGAGTCTGTCCGTTCCCCGCATGCTGTATCATGTATAAAAATCAGAACTTGCTGTTAAACCAGTACTTGTATTTTGTGGCAACTAGTCTCAAAAAAACAACAACAACAAAATCACCCTGACTTGAGAGGAGGAGGGAGAGAAAACTGAATTTCTGCGAACTGTGTTAAATAGTCTTAATGATTCCAACAAGGTGAATCTCCCACCCAGTATACATGTAGGCAAATGCTGATTCAAATGCAGTTTTGTCATCTTTGCTGATGATCCTTACTGAATAGCAGTGGTGATATCCTGCACTTCCAGATTTTCTGTCAGACCAGCAGAAATCCTGCATGAGCCTGAACATCTCTCTTAATTGAGGGTTTCTGACCAGCTCTGACAGAATTTCTAGTTCTGCAGCAAATTAGCAGTTTATGAAGCATTCCTTCTGATATAAATGGCACATTGTGAGATGCCCTCCCCCCTTTTTTAATACTTTAGACTGCCTGAAAGAAAGCACAAGTCTTATTCTACCTAATAATATATGCTTTTTTGTTTGGTTGGTTTGGTTTTGGTTTTGGCTTTACATGACTGCCATCTTTCATGCTATTTGGGGATCCTGTTTAAAATCCTTTATATTCTCTTTGCTTCAGCTTTGAATCACTATGCTTTTTTCCTATCAATTTCTGGGACTACTTTTTGTTCATAAAGTTTGTTTGAAATTTGTACTTCCAATATCCTGCCCTGGGCAGTATGCTTCTTCACTCAGCTTCTTATCTTGTAACTTCCTTAATCCATCCAAAGCATTTATGCTTTTCTTTGTTTGTTTGTGTTTACATGAGCACAAGTTTATATAGGGTTAACTGTAACTACGTGGCTTCTACTCTCTATGCTGACCTAATCTGTGTATGACTTGGTTACTAAACACTTACTGTTCTCCATATCAGTCCCTAGTGTTCTTATGTTTTTATCATGAAACGAATCTGGTCCATCTAAGAATGCAAGTTGGGCCTCCATTAGTAATATTTTTTTTCCCTCTTTATTATTGGATGGTTCATAATTATTTACACTGTTTCGATTTTGGTCTGCTCTTAAATGATGTCATTTTGTGCCTGCCTTTTCCTCTCCATTTCTTAAGCATGTATGTGTACCTAACAGAAGATGACAAATTTTCACATAACAAAGCTCTCTGCTGACTTCTCCTACCTGCTTCATATTGTTTTATCCTTAAGTCTTCTTGATGTTGCTTCTTTACGTACCTGATTAGTCAGTTCCTTCTTAATTAAGGCAATTCTACAGTTCACTCAAATAGACTTCCTAATTTCTTGCATTCCTCTGCTTTTCACTCTGTGACTTTTTACAATCTGCCCACTCTGTGTATATAAACCTTCTGAATAGATATCTGCCAAATGTCCTCTTGTCCTTTCAAAAAGAACAGCTTTTACAGTGATTACAGACTAGCAAGAAACATCGATACTTGTGCCTTATTTCTGTTAGCATATGTGGATTATAAGTTTTATTTGTTTGTTTCTGAGGTGCAAGAATATGGTTTGAGGCCTGTATATTTTAAGCATCCCAGTACTGTGAAAATTAACCATGGGGTCTTTCTCTTCTGTAGCTCCCTTTGAAAGAATAGGTAAACTTGATCATTACTCTATATAAAACTTTTTTTTTTGTTTCCTGCTCAGGTGACAAATGCTCATCAGGAATCCTTAGAGAATCATGTCCGAGTGCAGGCTGCAGCCTTAGATAGCTTTAGTGAAATGAACAGCTCCCTGACATCAGCTTCAATAGACTTGCAGGTACATTTTAATAGCTGTTTCACAGCTGACAACTGCTTTTTCTGCCATGGATTTAAAAGCATACATAAAACATGGATGACAAATATAGATTCTAACACTAAACAAGTCCATAAAGTACTGTCTTGGGTATCTAAAGCAGCTAATTTAGGAAACTGAGAAGAAAAAACATTCCAACACCTATGTTTTTTAAAAACCTGTTAAAAATAGTGTACAATAAAGAGACAGTGATCTGCAGCAGACTAATGCCACTAGTCATGTCTCTACAAAATATCTAAGGTGAAAATGGGATTTGTTCTGTATTGTGTAAAACAGTACATCTCCTGACTTATTCCTACCCTCACTGCTTAACAGAAATGAAAGTGGCATGTTTGAACGCTAAACACTTGTGAGACTTTACATACCTGTGAAATGTAGGGGGAGGGAGAAGGTGGGGATGAATTTTCTGTTTAAGACTTCCAAATTCCCAAGTATCTGAGCTGAACAACTTAATGTTCCTGCTTTCTTGTGTGTCACAGTTTTTCTTAGTCTAGTGCATTTAATATGTATAGCATGGCCCTTGGAGAGAAGAAAGGAAGATTGTTGGGAGTAGCATTCATAATGAAATGTATCAATGTTCCTTTCTCTTTTTTTGTAGTGTTCCAGGACTTGATTTCACTGAGCATATTCTCATGGAAATACCTTCTAACAAACTAAATGCAACAAAATCCATAATTTTAAATGTTAAAACTTGCAAAACTGTTCACACTGCATTGATACATCAGGAAACTCTTAAAAGTTCTGTCTGTTCCATAATCTCTTGACTGTATCAGTTCACCAAATTATTTATGATTTTTAATACGTGATTTGCCTCTTTCTTCTAGAAAACTCTAGTGGATGTTACATTGGAGAACACTGACATAAGGGAACAAATAAGGAGTTTAAAACACACACATGAACAATCTATGGAAAAGTTGAGAGAGAAGCAAAAGCAACTGGAAACAGCACAAATCGAAAATCAGTTACTGAAATTAAAGGTGCGGTATATAGACTTCCCTAAAAATGTTGCACAGTAAGGGCATTGGGGGTGTGTTAAATGAATTCCTTGGCCTTATTTGTAAAGGGTTCTTCATTCTTCATCCTTTCATCATTCCCTGGAGCTCACACACTCCTGTGAATCAATACTGTTTTAATAACAAAGAATCTCAGCTGACAGCAGTCAGTCTTTCCATAACATGGGTTTACCATTCAGGGATGTTGGCAGGTGAAAATTCAAACCATTAAATGGTTATTAGTATCCATTTCTGTTAAGTAAAGGAATATTATAACTCTACACAGTGCTGTAAGAATTTCTTGATGTTGCATTTGTTTATTTGGTATTGCATAAATTTTAATAGGTAATCTGTTAAGTCTTAGGAGCATATGGTCAGCAGATACGTGCTGTAACAGCAAGTGTCTTGGAAAGAGAATTAAGCTATTTCTTTCAGAGAAATGCAAGGGAATAAAACACAAACTGGAAGGTTTTATATGCCAGAAAGCTTGACTGTTTTCTCTCTTCACCTGCCAAATGTATTCCTTTAACCTAATTTTTAAAAACAAACAAACTAAAAACCACACACACACAAAAAAACCCAAACCTAAAATTGCTCAGAACAGACTGATTTGGATATAGTACTGTATCAGAATTTGTCATTGTGAAATTAAGGTGACTGTTGGTCTATTCATGTTTAAGTTTGTCAGAGACGATGTTTCTTTTTGGCTGTCTAGTGACTTGCATTTGTGCTTCATGATGAATGGTTAAAAGAGAAAACATTAACATAAGTGTATTTCAACTTACAATTCATGTTTTAGTTTCCTCCCATAGTAAGGCTTTACAGGCTACAAAAGTAGATGTATTTTGTACCTGCTATGGTTTCAGCAGGAAATAAAAAGAGGGAAAAACCAAGTAAAAGAAGAAAGCAAAGCTGATGCAATTAAGATTTCAAAACAATTTACATTACAAAAGAAATTTACATGCACCAACATGTCAGGGAAAGGTATGTCTGCTTTTAAGGGCAGAGAACTGCAGGTTAAGTCCTAGTTCAGCTGAATGCTTAAGGATTTGTTTATCTTCAAGCATGTCAAGGTCTGTAGAATACATGCCCTGCCCTAACGAGGAAAAAGTTTAAATTTTGCCCTCAAAGTTTCAGTTTTATTACAAAGTTAGAGGATAAAATACCTCATTGCTGACTTTGAAAGTTAAACATAAAATTGTGTATCAAAGATGCCAAGACATCTGGGATTTAATTCCAGGGGTGAATGTAAGAGGATGGTGTGGAATCTGGGAGGTTAGTAGGTGAAAAGTGGTAACTACTGTATGCCATTATTATTTTCTGGGTAGCTTATTAAGCTGCTTATGTAGCTTATTAAGTAGGTTCGGTTTATTCATACAATCATAGTAATAACTGAGGTTGGAGACGTTGCTTGAAAGTACTATAACAGATACCCTGATGCATCTACCTTTTTATGCTTGTTTTTACTCTCCTCACTGCTCAAGCTAGAAGTAAAGGAATGATGGAGAAACAGTGCCAGAGATCATATTCCAGTTCAATGTATCTTAAGGACTCTGGGTTTTCATTGTTGGCTTTTTCTGAATTGTATGACTCTTTCAGACTTCCTGAAATGTGGAAGGTTTTGTGTTGTACTGAAACTTAATTTAACTCCACTCCCTTTCACAAAGCGCAGGTTACTACCCTTGCCCCAGTGTTGGTCTAGGTGAGATGCCACAGGGGACAATTGCAGTACAAGTGGAGTTCTTCAGAGCTCAGTCCCTTTTCAAAGGATGAAATACATTGTTGTTACCCTACAGGGTAGTAAAACAGCTTGTTCCCACCATGCAAGATAAACACAAGGGTTTAATAAATCTTTCAGTCCTTGAAATGAAAAAAAAAAACAAACCAAAACCAAAAAATAAACAACCAAACCAAAACAAACCCCAAAACCTTAATCACCAGAACAAGGTATTTTGTAGCTGTGTAAACTGCAGTGATCAGCAGGGAACACTTTATTCCTTCTCTTCCTGACATTTTTGTAGCACCCACAGCATTTCACTACAACCTTGTCTGATTTATAGCATCTCTAGTAAGAGAACTAAGTCCTGGACTAGCTATTTTACTTTGCTTTTATTGTGGTTTACAGAGTAGATGTATTTAAGCTGTCAATATCGTATCTGGTGTTTAATCACTGAGGGTGTGGTTCAGTCAGTGTTTTGAGCCAACAGAAGTGGGAAATCCTGTCTCTGAACTACCATTCCTGCCCTCTTCCCTGGAGCAGTAGTAAAGTTTCTGGTCCTGTGGTTAAAAATTAACCCTTCCACACCCCTGGGAATATTAATTTTAAGTCTGACTGTTCCCTGATCTGCTTTGCTCCATGGTCAGCCGAGTTCTTGTGCCTACCCAAAGAGCTGTATGTGTAAAAGCAAGAGAGAGGAGGGAGGGTACATCTCTGTCTTCTAGTTAACAACACATACTTAGGTCCAGCTATAATTATTCCTTTGAGTGTTCATGGTCATTTAGAAACAGGAGTTGAGTCTAGACCACCTCTAATATATGCTTCTGTAAAATGGGGGCAGACAGTATCTTTTCAATGGGGAAACAAATGGAGTGACTTGGAGGCTGCTATGGAAGGGCTCAGTAAATAGGCATAGCCTGGTCTTGGATAAGCAATGACTAGTTAAATTCAGACAACATGAAACTTGATGAAATGGTAACTTCTACAAATTCAAATGACTTGTATACTGGCTGAGGTTGTAAATGGTCTTCATGCAAATGATAATCTGCTTCAACAGTGTCAAATTTATAACAAGGTGGATCTGAAGTTCAAAGTGTTATTCTTACATCATGCGAACTCCATTTCTCCTGCTGCCAGTAGTGCTGTACTGACTGATGGGTCAACTTTCCTCTCTCATAGGTGGAATCGTCACAGGAAGCCAATGCTGAAGTCATGAGAGAGATGACAAGAAAACTGTATAGTCAGTATGAGGAAAAAATGCGAGAAGAGGAGCAGAAACACAAAGCTGAGAAAGAAATCCTCCTAGTATGTATAAGCCAGTCTGTAAGAGTGGTGCTTAGCTTGGGTGTCACTTCTCAATTACTTCCTTCACTGTGTTCCTTCACTCCTGTCTCTGACTAGTCATGCCACAGTTACTAAGCTTTCCAAGCTTTTGGGGTTGTAGGGCTAAGAAAATAATGTGTTCAAACACAGTAACAGTAATGATAATGTAGATTTCAAAATCTGAAATGGGGTAAGTTGGGGTTATTTTAACTTCTGAATCTCTAAAAAAGGAAAATATAATGCCTAATTTTAGTGATAGTTTAAGAAGGGGAGGGGGAACAACTTCACTGGACACTACTGTAGCAAGAACTCTTCCTGTCCCCTGCTTTCCCTTTACCCCAAAGTAAAACCTTTCTATGAGCAGTTAGTCATTTTTCTAACTAATAAAGATAGATAATGACTGAGATTGAAGGTAGGTTCCCCAGTCTCTTTCTATTCATATTGTTTTATATGTGAGGAAAGTACAAAGATGAATGTGGCAGACTTTGGTGTTTAAAATGCTATCTTCTGCAACAGCAAATTTTTCTTATGGTGTTACTTCGCAGCATCCTCAGAAGGGAAAAAAAAAATATCTAAGAAATGGGTAAAACTTTTTCTCAGATTTTCATAATGATGCTTTATGAATACCTATGCACTTCAAAATGCCCCAAATCTTATGTTCTAGACAATTCACATCTAGTGTCACAACTCCTTAAGGCTTCCGGGCAGGTGTAGTGAAAAGCTTTGAGCGCTGCTTAAAAGCTATTAGCCTGGCTCTATGGCATAAAAAGGAAGGGAAAAAAATATTCCTCATGAATATATTGGATGTTAATGTGACTGTAAGTGTTCTTATTTGAAGGAAGAAACGAATCGGCTTCTGAAGGCTATTGAAGAGGCAAATAAGAAGATGCAGATTACAGAAACAAGCATACAGGAAAAAGACCAGAGAATTGGTGAACTGGACCGGCTGATTGAACGCATGGAAGAGGTATGAGAGTTAGTTGATTGCCACCTTTAAAGGAAATGCAGAAGTGCATGGAGGAAATTTGATGATTTTTTTTTTTTAAATTGGTCTACTGCTCAGTACCTGCTCAATGACATACTGTTGCTGTTTGCAACTTACTTAATTACTCTATCCATATAAGTAAATGGACCTGGACTACCATAGAGACACTGTGATTAAGTGGTTCTTCTGTCTTCTAGTGGTCTTTACAGTCACGGCTGCCTAAGATGTCAAAATTTATTCAGTAAATTCACCATTATTTTAAAGAAAGAGTTTAAAAAGACCATTAAGTCTTCTGTCAGCATGCAAGGTCTCCTAAGCCTAATGAATTAGTAATCATAAGTGATCCAAAGTCCCTTAGTCCCTGTTGGTAGGTCCATGGAGTGCATGGAGCTCCACCTGGGTATGGATGAGGAGCCAACCACGGGTCAGGATTAAAGGGAGGGCAGGGACAGGTGACATTATAGTGGGGGTCTGCTACTGGCCACCCAACCAGGAAGACCAAGTGGATGAGGCCTTCTATAGACAGATAGGAACAGCCTCATGTTTACAAGCCTTAGTTCTCATGGGGGACTTCAGCCACCGTAATATCTGCTGGAGGGACAAAACAGTGGGGCATAAGCAATCCAGGAGGTTCCTGGAATGCATTAAGTGAGGGAGGAGCCAACGAGGAGAGGTGCTATGCTGGACCTTGTTCTCACCAACAAGGAGGGGCTGGTGGGGAAAGTGAAGCTCAAGGGCAGCCTTGGCTGCAGCGACCATGAAATGGTGGAGTTCAAGATCCTTAAGACAGCAAGGAGGGTGCACAGCAAGCTCAGTACCCTGGACTTCAAGAGAGCAGACTTTAGCCTCTTCAGGGAGCTGCTTGGTAGAATACCATGGGATAAAGCCCTGGAGGGAAGAGGGGCCCAAGCAAGCTGGTTAATATGCAAGGATCACCTCCTCCAAGCTCAGGAGCGATGCATCCTAGCCAAGAGGAAGTGGAGCAAAACCGCCAGGAGGCCTGCATGGATGAACAAGGAGTTCCTGGACAAACTTGAACACAAAAGGGAAGCCTATAGAGGGTAGAAACAAGGACAGGTAGCCTGGGTGGAATATGGAGAAATTGTCCGAGCAGCCAGGGATCAGGTTAGGAAAGCTAAAGCCCTGATAGAATTAAATCTGGCCAGGGACATCAAGGGCAACAAGAAAAGCTTCTGTAGGTATGTCAGTGATAAAAGGAAGACTAGGGAAAATGTAGGCCTTCTCCAGAAGAAAACAGGAGACCTGGTTACCCGGGATATGGAGAAGGCTGAGGTACTCAATGACTTTTTGCCTCAGTCTTCACCAGTAAGTAAAGTGTGGCTCCAGCCACATGGCCCAAGTTGCGGAAGGCAAAGGCAAGGGACTGGGAGAATGAAGAACCGCCCACTATAGGAGAAGATCAGGTTCAAGACCATCTAAGGAACCTGAAGGTGCACAAGTCCATGGGACCTGCCTGATGAGATGCATCCGCAGGTCCTGAGGGAACTGACGGATGAAGTGGCTAAGCTACTGTCCATCATATCTGAGAAGTTGTGGCAGTCCGGGGAAGTTCCCTCTGACTCGAAAAGGGGAAACATAACGCCCATTTTTA
>NW_009636444.1:16869-29068 GCF_000690535.1 Cariama cristata | reverse complement strand
TCGCCGAAGAGATGTCCCCGCCCGGGCCCTGAACGCTGGCTCCGACTTCGGCCGCTCTGGCCTCCTCCTCTGCGGTAGCTTTGTAAAGGCTCCGTGTTTGCTTTTTTCTTAAACGGGTTAAACCGAACGGTTTTGCTGTTGCAGGAGTTAGTGGTTATAGGTAACTGGTAGAAGTTGGTTGCCTCTGTTTGCCTTTCGCCTGGTAGAGGATTTCTGTCCCAAAGCAGCTGAGTAGCTAAGCTGTGAGGCAAGCAGGTATTTGAGGATCAGAGTGGGCTAGAAATGGCTACTGTGTCCAGAAGTGCTCTCAAAGGGGGAATCTGGCAGTGCTTTCCAATTGCTAGAAATGAGTTTCCCCTGTGCTCAGTTTTCTCTACAAAGATCGATTGATTTTCTATTTTTAATATGCCAGCAAGGTGTCTGGCATACAGATGCTTCTCCAACGTGATGATTGAGTTACCTGTGTTTTATAATTTGTCATTTTATCCTACAGTGAAGGTTATTTGTCCAAAACTGAGTAGTGTTAAATCTTGAGGCATGAAGGCTTGCTTTCTGACAGCTGAAATATTTAGCTTTGCTTGCCTGAATGATAACTAAAAAGGTATTGTGAAGCTTTTAATTTGCATCGGTTCAAAGTTTCAGGGCATTAGGAAAATGGTTCTGTAGTGTAGTTCTTGGGTTTTCCTGGGAGGGCAAAATTTGCCGAGTGAGTTGAACTTGTAAAAATACATGACCTGTTTTTGCATGAAGGGTATTTGGTGGGTGGTCAGGGTTAATAATCTGCATTAAGGAGTGTCAATGAGTGTGATGCATAAGCATTAACCATAGTAATTTAGGTTATTTTAAGGATGGCATAGAACATTCTGGGTCGGTGCCTCATACTGGACTGTTCTGTTTGATGATGGCTGCGTGTGCCTATCCAAGACACTTTATTGTTTTGTAATTGAAAATTTTTTTCTGATAGCACTGGTGTAGAAGCATGGATGACACTTGCTGTCTTGACTTTTTGAGGTAAAACCTAGTGCTTACGCATGTGATGACCAGTTATGATACTTAACCTTTGTGTCTGAGGACTGAGTTCTGATGTCCTGTACTTCTAGTTCCTGTATATGAAATATTTGTAGAGAAGATGCTTCAGGGTAAAGTATTCCAGGCTTAGTCTCTGCCAAGGAGATGACTTTAAATTTTGGAGGGGTCTAGCAAGGTTGCAGGCTTTGCTTGGCTGCCTGAAAAGCAGTTGTGGGGAGTTCTTCAAACAACCAGACAACTCTTGGCTGTCAGAGGACCCACCTGATGTGAACTGGAAGGAGACCTTTCCAGTGTGTTTTTGAGAGTGTTCTGATGCTTGACTTGGTAGCTAAAACACCTTGTGAAAACTGCATGCAGTCACACCTGTAAACCCTTTCCCCACTTTGTAGGAAGATGCAGATGCTTCAAGCCTGCGATACATGTATAGTATTCTCTAAACGCCTAAATCTCTCTCCTTTTTTTTTTAAATTTTTTTTGCTTTATATGTGAAAATTGAGGTGGAGTATATGGCGGACTGACAGAGTAGAGCAGCAGTGAAAACTGAATATGTCTGTAGGCTGCCTAAATTTATTTTAATAACTATGAGGAGGGAGAACACTAGACAGCCAGTAAGTCTGTTGGTTTTCTTTCCTCTCTCAAAGTAACTTTTTTTTAAAGAACATCTAGTGAAATGAGATAAAAAAATTTGCTGGATATTTGCAGGCTTCTGTAGTTTGCTACTGTCTAGAATGGCCAAGATCACTGTTATTTTTTTATCCATTAAAATTTTAGAAACATTCCCCCCGCTGTAACTGTTAGTTTTATAATTTAACAACATAGACAATATTATTCTTAAATATATTTAAGCATGAAAGAAAGGCAGAATCTGATTCTACATATATTGTTATAATGCAGTTAAAATATAACTTACAGTTTCTCGAGATCAGTTTCCTATATCCTTTGACTATGTCCGTGTATGCAGACCCCAGCAGATTCAGTCCAGTTTTGTGTGGATGCAGTTAGGATTAGGACCTTGTAATCAGTAATTTCAGGGGAAGATTGCACTTCCATCAGGAAAAAATACCAGGTGTGTTTTTCTTATTTGACCCTTGCTGCACATTGTCTTATTTTAGTTGCATCAGGAATCATGTCACTGGATGCCAAGCACATGTACTTGTTTACCTACTTAGTAAACACCATTCCCCAATTTTTCACCACCTTGGCCATTGGAACTTATTTCTGTGGTCATATTGAATACATTTCGTCTGCATGCATTCAGAGTCCTGCTGCAGTGATCATTTCCCTAGTCTGTTGGGTTGGCCTTTCTGTGTGTTTTCACTTGTTCCCCTTTTCTTGTTCATCAGATGTCTCTTTTGCTTTTCAAGACCTGCTGTGGCCTGTTTCCATGTGACTTTCAGCACTTTCTCCTCTGATGAGGCTGTGATGGACACAAGTTGCGATAGTCTGTCCTTGTGTTTTCAGACAACTCTCTTCACCATTCTCGCATTTTGTGCGCTGGCAACTGTACTGCCCTGACCACAGTGAGGCACCTGGTGTTTTACAACTGTGGCTCTTGCTGGTCAATAGGGTCTTAAATTCTTATGGGAACAAACATTAAATAGGATTTTTATGGGACTTAGTTTACAAGAAGTTTTAGAATATTTTTCGAATTGATGGCCTGGGCTGTCTGCATTTGCGGCCCATGTTGCCTCTAAAGAAGGCACTTTAGAAAAAGTGAGCAGTAGATTTCTTTTTCCAGTTTTTTTCTTCCTGTTGCTCATTAAACTGCTTTGCGATGCTTAGTGAGGACTTCCTTCTGAGTTTATCAGTAGCTAAATTTTTGACAACTTAATTCTTAGCTTAGCAAGAGTATTTATTTGCAATGCTAGTGACAGTTGACAGGATTTTTGAAATTTGACGAAGTAGGAAAACTTTTTTTTTCTTGTCCGCAACCGAAAATGAGCCTCACAAAATGAGCTCTGACATGTTGGTATTTCTTGTTACTTCAGACAGTCAAGATAATTCACTAACTACATGTAGTATTTGCTTTCATTAAACAATCTACTTTTTATTTGTAAGAGATGTTTAACAAGCTTTTTAGTTAAACTTTGATAGCTACTAACCATTGAGAACTGGTTTTGAGAAAAACCAAGCAAATTAGTCTGATTTTTAAGAATAAAGATTGACTCAGCAGCTTGTTTTAACTTGCTTTAGAATAATAATGAATTAGCCTTACTGAAACAGTGGCACATTGTAATGTATATGTTAGTCCATCTCAGAAAGATGCAGAATACAGTTAACTGCTTGATATACTATAGCATTGTTAATTTTTTCTGTTCCTTGATACATGGCTGTGGAAGGTTGCTCTGGTGCTTCACGTGACTGAACTATATTTTTCTGGTAGAGACGGCTTCAAATGTGTAGACAATTAGCAGGATGTGGAAAGAAACTAGTTGTCTGTCCTTTTGTGAAACCTGTATGTTAGGGCTTTGTCTTGGTGCCAGTGTTTTGCCAGATGAGGTCTCGCTGGAGCAACAGTTCCAAGCCCTCGGGATGTAAAAAGCCTCTCTTTCTCCTTCAGTATGTTCTGTAAATGAAGTCTACTCTATTGCTTGTCTGCTTTGTGTCCCTAATTGTTGCTATGACAGCTCTTTTAATAACTCCATATTCTGTGGAGTTTCAGTTAAAGTTACATAAGGAATGGTAAAATTAGGAAAATTAACCTCTTACAAAGAATGGATGTCATATGCTCCTAGTATTTGTTTCTAAATATTTTGCTGGCTATTAGTAAAAGATAGTGTCTAAATGCTCAGGACTATTCTTAGAGTGTACAGTTGGGCCTAAGCTGCTGAGACTGAGTGCAGAGTTCTGCAACAACTCTAAAATGTCTATCTGGACCATTCCCCAAAACAGCATGGAAGAAGCGTAAAGTTCCTTAGCTCAGTAAAAGTAATAATAGCTTGTCTGGTTAGATAGCTGAAGGAGCTCCAAAAGGTGATTTCCTCTGTCTGATTGCACTCTAGGCAATTATCTCTTTTTAAAATATGTTTGTCCCCTTCTCCCCACCCTTACAAAGATGACAAAGCATGTTTTCCTTTGAACTAGTGTTAGGAGAGTTGCTATTATTAGAAACAAGAAACCATTGGTGTTGTACGTAAGTTGTTTGCAACAGTTAAAGAATTAGTATTTTGAAGTCCCTTTAACACTTTTCACCATTGCTTGTCTGAGAGTGCCAAGGCTGGAATAATAGAAAAATCAATTGCAATTGGCACTTGCAGTTATATGAGAGAGAAACTTCAAGAAGTACAAGGCATCGTGATCTTGGGCTTAATTGCTTGTTCTTTTCCTGCCCATCCCCCAGTAAGTAATGTCTGATTTCTGAATTGAAAAAACGAGGCATTATCTCATGACGTAAACATATTGAAATGTTTTAACAAGCACTCTAACCTTGTTTACATAATTTTTATAGTATTACACCTTAATTACACTGCGTAATTGTGATTATAGGTATGAGGTGAAATGGGCATTTATTTTTAGTATGAGTAAGCATAGATGATAGGTGTGTTCAGCTAGGAGACTCCTTTTATAACTGCCATTTGTTTTGGAAAAGAGGTCAATTCCTACCCTGTCAGAGTTTGGGAATACCTATTAAAAATTTTATTCTTGCTGTGAAGCAGAAGTAGCTGTAAAATCCTCAGAGAGGGGAGGTGCATTTCTGAAGTAGTTAGAGTGTCAATGGGCTTTCTGTTTTCTATGTGGAAGAGGATGTGATCTCAATGTTGCAGTTAAAATGGCGTGAGTCAAATTTGTTCTTGTATTTTAACATTGGCATTTTGCAAACATTTGAAAAGCCCCACAAGTTTTTAACTAGTTTTATTCTAGTGGGATTCTCTGAAAATCCAGGGACTTCTCAGGCAGAATACAGAGTTTGACATAGTGGTTAGTTCAGTAGTTTATTTTGAAGCTGTTTCACCAGTGGCCCTTAATCGTCTTCCGTCCTGGTGCTTTGCATATTTTCTCAGACGGTAAGACAGTAAGTAAGACCAATTTGATTTGAACCTCACCAGTTAGTCAGACCACCAGTTGCCAGCAGGAGAAGGAGATAAACTCGTCTCTGCTTGCATACTTTCCATTAAGACCATTCCTGTATCAAATGACCTGTATGATGTCCTTTCTGCACCTTGACATAGTTGGAAGGATTTTTGACAATCAGAAATATTAAATATCAATAACTTTTTTCCTAATTTCATGGGTGGAAATAGCACTGTGTTTATTCAAATGAGGGGTAATATGGCCTAATTAAAAGATCACAGGTACCAGTTGTCTATAATGTTGATGTCTAAAATGCTTAATTCAGTGTTCCACTGCAATTGGAGTTTTGGGTCGGAAGATGAACTTTACACATTTTCTTTCCAAGAATGTTCATGAATTTGGGGGCTTACTTTGAAGACTATTAGCTGCTTAAATGCAGCTGTGCTTTTGTTACAGTCTGATTTAATTTTTTTTTTCTTAATGTCTGTTCCTCTGTCTTTCTTCCCTTAATCTCATGCTTCTGGGAGGAATGGGGTTATCCCAGTTCTAATTTAATCAAATATGTTTGTGTCAGAATGCTATTATTTCATAAATATCACTATTTTAAGATCATGTATTCCTGTTCTTAGCATATTTTTGCAATTCCAAGAAGTAACAGTGCTCAGCACTTCTGCTGGTGCCTGTGAGGCAGTGTAGGTCAGGCTATCCCTTGTGATGTAAGGGAACAAACTTGAGCAGGAAGTTTCAGTTGCTACATATCCTGTAGGATGCTCTGCATTTCCACTCTTCCTGTCGGTGCTGTCAGACAAGGCTGAGTAGAAAACAGTCTAGAAGTTCATCGTGAAATTCTTGCCACAACTAACCAACTGATTATGAAACAGTACCTCAGATTTGGGATAATTTCTCTCATAACTCTTAGTCGGTACTGGAGGCAATGGGAAAGAACATGCTTGATGTTCCCAGTCCTCCTATATCTAGCATTTGGTATTCCAGAGTGCGTGGATGAGTTAAAAATCTGGTGGTGTATAAAATCTGGTGGTGTATAAAATCTGGTGGTATAGATGCTTTAGGAAATAAGTATCCAACCTGTGTAACTATAGAAAGAGTGATTGCTTTAAAGATTTGCCGATCATCAAAATAATCATGGAACTTGGGAGACTTGACGAAGCCTTGCTCATTGCTGTGCTCCCACTGCAGACTGAGGAGAGATGTCTCTCATGAGTCTCAGGTCCTTTCTTTGGTATGAGGCCTGGCATCTCTTCACTAGAACCTGTGCATTCCATGTCCTTTATAATAACTCAAAACTTTGTTTATTTTCAGTTTTGCCAAATGTTGTAGTATTTGATAACATTGTCTTGTCTTACTTTTCTGAAGCATATGTGATGGGTTTTGTGATATCTTGCAAATAATAGGTTCAGTAATAGTCATATGTATTCCTTATCCACTGAAGGAACGATTTGTGCTTGAAATTGCATATGTATTTTGGTGTGTGATTCCCTTCCCCCCACCCAGTATACCTTGGCATATTTGTTACTGATGAATATCTTAATTTTGAATGAAATTATGTTTGGTTGAGGTAGCTATCATCTTTTGACATACTTGGAAGAAAAATACTTTTTAATAGTTTATGTACTCAAAGTAGTATTTCTCATCACAATGCTAACAAATTGAAATTTCATTAACTTTGTGAAGTAGAATCATATACTACGGAAATCTTAAAGCTTGTGATTTAATGCCTTAATTACAGATTGAATCGATGGTACATATAATGAAAAGGGAGTTACTTATTATGGTTCATTTGTTGCTTGTATATACTTTTAAAATTCTTGTGGAAAAAAAATATTTTGTGTGAATATAATTTTCATTGTTTTGATAAGAAGATATTTCTTTACAATGCTAGGCTAGGAGAAAAAGGTTTTATTTTAAATTTTCACTCTTACCGTAGTTTTCCTTTTCATAGTCGGCATTTTATTTCTAAATTGAGTACTCTGCAGTAGTTGCATTAAACATAGTTTACTCTCGCTTTGTGTGAACAAACATTTAGTGCTAGCACCTTGCTTTGTGGTCTTACAACTAATACTGCATTCTCTCTTTTATGCTTCATGTTTGCATTAATTTGACTTGCACGTGTGACTAAAACTTTTAAATAAGTTTTATTTATTTCTTTAAGTTGATTTTAAGGTCTGAACTTTAAATAGTATTGGTCTTGTGTCTTTCAGTTGGCAATTGCCTTACTACAGCTTCTTAAAGAATTCTTGAGAAGATTACAAGTTAGCAATAGTGAGACCAAAGGCAAACTTCATTTCTATGAATGTTTCTAAGCTCTTCCATTACTCTATTGGGTATTTTCCTTGATTGAATTCTCCAGTTAATGATGGTCTGCTGTTGTCCATTACTGTTTCTTTCAATTGTGCTTTATTTTACTGATACTCTCTTTTGTTTTCTATTTGAAATTACTTTTTTGTTTTAATAATCTCAATATAACATTATGCTTGCACTCTTCTTAATTTTTCTTTCTGGATTTCTAGAGATTTGCCTATAGCTGTTATTTCTCTTATTCTCTCGCTCTTTTTTTTTAAAAAAAATGCATTATACAAAGCATTGTTCTGTTGTCCAATGGTCAAAGTAACTGCATTGCTGCTGTGTGGAATAGTATACCTGTGCTAGTCTATGAGTGTTTCTGCTTTGCTGTCTGTGTGGTTCTTCTTTTGTTTATTACTTGTTGCTCTCATGTGTTTCCTTCCTCTTTATTTTTCTTCTTTATATATTTATCTTTGTTTTCCTGCTGCTGTCACTGGCTTGGCAGTATATTTTTCTTTTGATATCATGCATGCATAAAGGAATTTCAGACTCTGAGTGCCATTTCACATTTGACTTAACTAGATCTAGTTTGGGCTGCTGCTAAAGAGGTTTTGTCCCTCCCACCAGACATAAGCCGGTGTGACGCTGCTTCTTGTATCAGGTCTAGTACCTAGGCAGCAACTGCATGAGGAATTGTTTCGTCTTGGTGAACCAGCCTTCTGGAGAGGTATGAGGGTGGGAACACAGGAGAAGTTGCCAAATCAACAGCTGCGTGGTCTGGTGCGAGGGAAGTGCATAGTGCTTTCCTGCTTTTCCTTCTGTTTAAAGTGAATCAATATCCAAAATAATTCCTGTCCTTTTGAAAACAGGGAATGTCATCATTCCTTCTGTGACTTCTGAATGCATCTCTGCCTCCAGAAAAAGTTATGAGTAAGGTTAGTTAGCTCCACTTTGGTTAGGTTTCTTTTTGTTCTTGAGCAGGTAGCAATGATTGAGGTTTTTAGATATCTTCTGTGAACCTTCCCAGAGAGCTGGATACTCAAATTAGTTAATTAGTTTCATCTATAATTAATTTCAGTCTATAATCTTGAAGTATTAGTGGCAAGAGTTGATGCACCATTTCTGTGGTTTCCTTCCTCCCCTCCCCCTCCAAATTCTTTGAAATTTGTTGGAAATATTCCATGCCCTGATGTTTGAGAATGAAAAGTTCCACCGAGTTCATAGAACTGTCCCTCTATGTGAACTTTATTTGCAGATGTCCATGCTTACTTTCCCTCTTCAGTGTCACAGTGGGCAGGAGGTAGTATATGCACCTGGGACATATCCAGGGAGTAGTTGGCACAGTAACTCTGGGCCCTGATTTTTTGTGAGGAAGGAGAGGAAGACTACTTGAGGCTAAAAGATTCATCTAGGATACTCAACCGGCTCTTGGCTTCCAATAGAGAGACCAGATGGACAGAGGTTATAGAGCAGAGTCTTGGAATAAATTGTAGGAGGCTCCATTCCACGTACACATGCCTGTTTGCTTCTGAGTTACACGCTGCAGCACCTGTCTGCAATGTTACGTAGCAAATCACTTGGATAAAACTTGTGAAGTTTCTTGGGGGTTGCGGAGGCAGCAGGCAGAATGGTTTTCTCAATAACAGTATTCAGGAAAAGGCAAAAGTGCACAGAGGACTGTGAAAGAAACGCACAAGAGTAACCATGCTTTCCCAGAAGGATGTAAACCAAACACCTCCTGAAAATGAGTGGGTAAAGTGGACAAGCAATAAGGACTGAAGGAGGAATTGGGAAAGGAGATAATAAACATGTGAAGGGGAAAGATTGGGATTGTTTTTATTAGTATTCCCATTACATTTATTCCATTGGAAAAAGGCAATAATATTCCCCTCTTAGGTAAGGGCATTTTTGCCATACCCTCGAAGCGCTACTTTTTCTGTTGGAACTCTCCCTTCTACCAAGACTTAGGCATCAACTGTTCATTAAAGAAATTGCAGTCGTCTTTTGATATTGTGGACTACTGAACATTTTGGAAACACTGAACTAATCTCTTTCTCTTGCTTTATTTGATGCAACTGGATGATAGTTTATCCAGAAAAACAGTTGCAAGGAACCTGGAAGTTTTGAGGCTTACTCTAGCTTTGTAATAGTTTTTGTCATTTTGTATAACATCTGTTTTCACGGTTACTTTGTCTTCATTCAGTAAGCATGCTTAGTAGGAATTTGGCATTGTTGGAGTTCAGATGTGCTCTCAGAGACTACTGGGAATTTGTAGTGAAATAATGGTTGTATCAGTTTCTGTATTTTGTAACTGGAGAAAACTTCCAGCGCTTAAAGAGAAGGAAACAGTGGAGTAACATGACAATCTTCAGAGGAAGGTGCTAATATTCTGTCAGTGAGTTTAAGTTTCTTCTTGACAATGCAGTGTATTTGCAACTTGTGATCTATTTGTTATTTGGCTGCTGAAAACTGCTTCTTTGTGGTGCATACTCTGATCTTCGAGACTCCTCTATTTTTACATCCATTTCATTTTGTAATTTGTTAATTATGATGCTGGTTAAAAAGCACTACAGAATTTTTAAAAATGTTGGGGAAGTATCAGTAAATTTTTGAGAAATTATAGTGAAGGGATGATCATTGGAAACAGGAGTCCCATCTGAAACTAGATTCGTGGTGCTGGCACTGATTGAGGTCTTGGAATTAAAACAACAAAACAACCTTCCAAAGCATTAAAATCAATGAATACAATGTTGGTAGCTGTTTCTTCAGATTCCAGTGTTTAGGCAGTAGATGCTCTTTATTATGTTGGTGGTAGGTGTGTAGGAGACTACTGCCCTTGCTTATTTTTGAAGGTAAAGGTGAGCACCAGGGCATGGAGAAGAGGGGTAATACTCTTAAAAGTTGCATTACTTCCTAGTCATGTAAAGAGGGGTCAGAATATTAGTTGGCAGCACCAATAAACTTTTAAAATCTACTGTTCCCTTGGTGGCCAGTGTAGCCAGTATGTGAATTCAATATATGGATGTATCAAAATACCTTGTGGTGGAATTGGATATTGTACATTGGTTTCCAGATGGATTTGTGTTGTAGTGGAGGGACCAAAACTGGACATGGGTTTCCAGGGGTAATCTTACATGTCCAAATAGAGAAGAAGGATCACTTCGCTGGACCTGCTGGTGACACTTTTGCTGATACAGGGTAGGATGCTGGTGGCCGCCTTTGCTACAAGGGCACACTGCTGACTCATGTTCATCTTGCTGCCCACCAGAACCCCTGCATCCCTTTCTGTAGAGTGACTTCCCAAAGAGTTGGCTCGCAGGCTGCATTGTGGCCCAGGCTTATTCTACCCCAGATACAAGCTATACTTGTTTTTGTTGAACTTCATGAGGTTCCAGTCAACCTGTTTCTCTAGCCTGTTGACACCCCTCTGAACAGTAGCTCTACCCTCCAGTGTATTGAGCACTCACCCCAGTTTGGTATTCTGTGCAGACTTACTAAGAACGCACTCTATCCCGTCACCCAGGTCATTACTGAAGACTTGAAATAGCATCAGTCCCCATATTGATCCCTGAAAGTTCCCACCTGGTTACTGTCTGTCTGCTGAACTTTGCACTACTGATCATATGTCTCTGTGTACAGCAATCCAGTCAATGTTTCACTTACATTATCATCTGCTTATGCAGCCCACACCTCATCAGTTTTGTGATAAGGAGGCTGTGAGATATTGTGTCAAAGGCCTTGCTAAAGGCAAGGTACACAACATCTAAGCCCCGCTCCTTGTCCTCAGCATCAGTCACCTCATCATAGAGAGCAGATGGGTTGGTCAGACGTTGTTTGCACTTGGTAAATCCATTTTGGTTGCTCACATCCTTCTTATGGGCTGAGGTGGGGCTGACTGGCATGTATCTTCCTTCCTTCCTTTCTGGCCTAAACCTTCCTTCTTGCAGATCCTCTTCTGCCAGTATAATTTAAGAAATAATTTGTGTTGGCTTTCTGTTGAGCTCTGGCTTTCCAGATTCCATAATACCGTTGCAGTACAGCCTGTAGTCAAGGTGCTAGTTGACTTTACAGCTGAGAAGCTCAATGTGATTTTTCCTTTCTGAGCCCTACATTATTGTTTATAACTTTTCTCCCCCTTTTTAATAAAGAAAAATATTACTTTTTTTCAGGAGTGGAGAAGGATGAAGATCTTTTAACCACATTATTTCATTTACCGAAATAACTCCATAAAGATATGTGACATACCTGACTGTAGTGAGAGACGACAGCCTGGATCACTAGGGACAATGTGGATATTAATTTTTAGTCTTGTTGAGCATGTCTGTTACTGGAGGACTCCTTTTGGCAATTATGATAGATAATGTGAATTAGCTTCTTCCACTTGTATTCCTTCACATTTGTAACCTGACCTAATAAGGCAATTAGAGTCTCTCTTTATATTTAGTCCAGTCTCAGATAAAAGTATTCTAAAGTTACATTGCTAATGTAATATTTTTAAAGTAACTCTTTCGTCTAGATAAGGAGTGTTGATTATTTGGAAACTTATAGGTTGTGATATGTACTTTTAAAATAATAAAATACCTCAGTAAAATACTGTACTGCATCCAAATCAGTTTCATCTTAAAGTTGGTGAGATAACATTGTAGTTCAGAGGACTCTGAAAATTGTGCTGCAAGTAGAAAATAGCAGATATAATATTACAGGTGGTTTAAAATAATAAATTTTTCAAGAGACTAATTTTATAGCCTGAGGAAGCCAGGGTACTAAAAGATTATTCAGAAGTTAATGACTGAATCTTTCTACAGTAAACTTAAGTACTGGATTGTGTGTGTGTATATATATAATATTTATGTATATA
>NW_009636444.1:14869-16844 GCF_000690535.1 Cariama cristata | reverse complement strand
ATAAAAAGTTTAATTCTCAGTAAAAAATCACACACATCCTGCAGATATGTTATTGAAATGTATGGTTTATCAGACTTTTTAGAAGAAACTACTGATTTTAACGAATTTGCTTGAGAATAGTTACTGCTTATAGATGCTTCTAAGCAAGTCATCAAGTAGTAGAAAAAAAAATTATATTCTTTTTTAATATAAAATTTGAAGGTATTGTCTGCTGTTTCACATTAATAAGTTCAGGAAAAAGCAAAAAAAAAGGCACAATAACTGTGACTGCAGTGTGCAGTTCTAAAATGTTCATAACTTTATGGAATTTATTTTATACCTTCATGTCTTTGACAGTTCTATTTGCAAAAACTATACACTTTCACTTCGTTTCCCTTTCTATTTTTGTGGGACTGTTACCATTTCAAGCTTCTGAGATTTCCTGAAGTAGATACTGTATTGTTGTGTGTCTTTTTTTTTTTTCCTCTTTTTTTTTTTTAGCCAATTCTATCAATGTAAGATTGCACAAACTATTTTGCACACAGCAGCAGCTTTGAAATTGTGTGGTATCTGCATAGAAGAAATAATGGGTTTATTTTAAGAAGAGTAATCATTGTTCATCACACCTCTTATAACCCATCTTTTTCCACTTTCTCCTACTTCTAAAGATCATGATGTACAAGAATAGGTTGCCTTGGAACAGAAGGCTATGTTCCAAATAATTTATATATATAAAAACTATATTCTGTGTGTATATATATACAATATATATTGTATATTTTGTATTGATGTGTATATATATACCATATATAGTATATATTGTTGTATGTATTGTCTTGGTAAGTATGACCTGATAGAGGTAATGGCATAAATTGGGCGGTATAGTGGAGATTTGAGTTCAAGGAATAGGCAGCTGCTTATTGCTTGGCAGAAAGGATGCTCAGTTGAAGTTACCAATAACATGGAACATGAGCTTAAAACTAAAGAAATTTTTTTTCTGTCTTCAAAAAACATAGCTGTTAAGGTATGAAGAAACGTTTTTAAAAACTTGTCTTGTGTGACTCTTTCTGCAGTAGCCCTGTGCTCTGCCTACAAGTTTTTAAATAGGTGGAACATAAAGAGATGGCCTATTAGATCTAATTCTTATGGAGAGAGACAGATTTAATGTGTTTCTGTCAAGATAAATATTGGGAATCTTAAGTGGTAGAAATAGTTCTAGAAGCAAAGTTGATGATTCTTTAAATTAGTTTAGTGGGATCAGGTTTCTTTAGCAGTGAAAGAAAGAAAACATTGGTGGAAAGAACTTTTAAATTAGAACTCCTTGCTGCAGTTTTAGACAAGAAAGTAAAAAGTTTAAACTGCTGCTTGAGTGGTAATCACAAATGAAATATACAATAACAGTTTCTTGACTAAAGCACATGTGACTTCATTATTTTTAGCCATTTAGGAGAACAGTCTTTTTTCTTTGCCTGATAAAGATTCTGGGGTCTTCTACCTCTCTTCCCTTTGCTAGTGTTTTGCAGTAGCAAAACTTGAAATAGATGTAATCTGTTTATCCAGAGGCTGAACATAGAACAGTCTACATTATCTCACTGGCTTGAATTCAAGCTAGAGGGATTACTTTATTTTCTCATTTTGGATCACCTTAGGTGATCCTGTCAAGCAATAAACCTGGCCCTGTTTGGATCACCTAACGTGGTCCAAAGCGCTTTGACCATTTTTGCCTGTTTTCTGCCCACATGGCTAAACTAGCTTAGATAACAGGTCAATATGGATTGTTACAAAGGAAAAAGATCACTTCCTTTGAAATTACATTAAAAATGAGTTTGAGTATGTCACTTCTGTATTTAAGAAAGTAGCTGAAAGTGGGCTTGCATCTCCTATTTCCCATCATTATCCAAGATACTCAAGTGCTGCTTTTAAACTTGACCAAAACTTTCTATCATTTTAAACTAGAATGCAATTCACAGTGGATTTTAATGCAAGCATGATATCA
>NW_009636444.1:13858-14838 GCF_000690535.1 Cariama cristata | reverse complement strand
AGAGTGTGTGTATGTGTCTGTGAAGGTGAGCTCTTGTTTGTCATAGTAAGATAAATACTTACTCCACTTTGAAAATAAGGTTATATGAAATGAGGCTTTCTGTCCCTTGCTGATAGTTCTGCTGTGTAATAAAATAGCTCTTAGCGCTGAAAATAAAGGTTAGTACAATGAAGGTTGATTTAAAGTTAAAAAATCCACTTCTTAATTTCATGTTGTGATCAACAATGCTGGCACGGCAGATGTCAGAGGAGGAAAAAAAAAAAAATTGACTCTTGAATCCAGGCTGAATTTTACTCTGTTTTTTTACTTGAAAAGAAGGTTTGGTGTTGAAAGTATGTACCATTTCTGGTAGAACAATTATCAGTGTTAATCAGAAGACTGTTTTTCTTCATCAGCTTTATTAGACAAACCAGTTGTATCAAAATATGAAACATAATTTTTAAATTTTTATTTTAATAGTAATATTCTGACTATAGCAAACAGGCAGGTTTTATTTTGGTAATGGAATTTGTTGCTCTCTGGATAAATACTGAAATTGAAGTAAAATGCACAATAGCTTTTAAACTTTTTAGTTACATGCTGTACTTCAATGTTAAATACTTGAAGAAAATTTTCATTTAAAGGTTTGTGCTTCTAAAACGAACTTCGTGAATAGTTGAAACAGGACAGTAATTGTACTTTTAGAATATAGATGAAAAATTGCCTGTCTGTAAGAGCTTTGCTAGACTATACTTTGCATAACTGTAAGGGAGGGGAAAATGATCCCAAAAGCTCTTCTGTGTGAGGAGCAGCAGGAAAATCCAAACTAAATACAGTTAGACATGATTGCGCTTGAATTAATCCAACTGTTAACCAGTTAAGCCGTTTGACATACAAAGCGTGCGTTGAGTGGAAGAGGAGGAGGTGAGGTAGAGAGGGGACGAATGGACTCTTGCTTAGCAGAGGAGAGGAGAGTTTCCAGCCTCTAGCTGGGAGAGATC
>NW_009636444.1:0-13844 GCF_000690535.1 Cariama cristata | reverse complement strand
CCAGAAGAAACCTTCATTGGCCTAACTTCTTAACTCTTAATGTTAGCTGTGTAATAGTTTATTTAAAAGATGACTAGTGTATATTTATATACTTTAATATTTTAAGCTTGCTTCGGGAAAAAATAAATCTAAACTTAGAACAATAAAAGCAAAATAGACTATATAAAATCCCTTTAAAAAAAAAACCCAAGAGTTTTCTTGTGAGTACTGCAGTAAATTGTTGTGTAGACTCACTACAATTATTTTTACATAGTAGGAATGGAGCTTAGGGTTTTGGTTTGCCTTGCCTTTTTGGGCTAAGGAGGGGAAAGGGCAAAAAGATAAGAAGGAAGAGGTTAAAAAGTGGCCTTTAGTGATGTTAGGAAATGAGGATATGCAGAACTGTTTTCAGAACTCCACTTGACATGTCTTTCCACTTAATTGCTGTAACTTTGGCAGATAGGAGAATGTAACGACAAAAATGTTAATGGTTTATTTCACAATTGTTAAACTTTTCTCCTAGTAGTGTAACATAACAATTTCAATGCAGATGAAATTGGCACTCCAGTTGATACAGCTTTCCAATTTTACTTGTCATGCTAGTGAAGAGACAGTAATTTGAATCATAAAATAATGTTTTTAATCACTTGACGAAAATGACACGCACCTTAATTATAGAAAGGTTTATACATGAACACATTCCATTTACACTCAAAATGGAAGTCACATTAAAAAGCAGATGTGTAGAATTAACAAAATTGAACTTGATATCTACTATATATGCAAACGATGACAAATTTTTTTAATGTGAACCCAGAGGTGGCATTAAATATGTTTGAAAAAACATCATGTTAAAGAAAAAAAAAGTTTAAACTACTCAAATGATAAAGAATAATTTGCTTATCAATGTCTAGTTAGGGACAGGTGAGCTAGTGTAATTTTTAAAATATTAATGGATAAATGTAATTGGATATACACAGTAAAAAAATTGTGAGCAAAGAAGCATGTTTTTGTCTTCAGATGACACTGTTCTTTCAATGTTCAGATTATTCTGTTGCAACCATTAAATTTGAAAACAAGCACAAATGGCAGTCTCAGAAGTGGTACAGGCCTGTTGGATGCTACAGCTCTAAGACTTAAGTAGTATTCTGATGAAGCTTGAAGATTGACAAGCAGATGATTCCAGAGCCCAGCCTTCCTATACGGTTATTCTTTGTTTCTCCTCCTGCTCCCATTTCTAAACTTGAAACCACAGTTACTCCGAGCGCGGGGAGGAATCGTGAAGAGAGCCGAGTGCCTGGAAGAGGGGCTCCTGGCTGGACTGGGAGGACGGCGGCACCCAGAGCCTCGTGAAAGGAAACAGTGCGTCTGCTGGTGGCAAGGGGGAAGATAGGAAGAAAAGGACTACATGTCAGCTGCACTTTGGGAGTAGCACTAGTTTTGCACCAAACTAGAAACACGTATCTTACTGCCAAGTTGCAAGCTAAAATTGACAGCACCAGTTTAAATCCAAACAGCAAACCTGTAGTTACCTTGGTGAATCGTTTTAGTGAAAGGTATATCAAGGCTGAGGATTTTGCTTAAAGATGGGATAGAGGGAAAGCTCTGAAAGCTTGTCAACTGGATTAAGCGAACAAGAAACCTATTGAAGCTACTTTAAAGAATAGTAAGACATAGTTGTGTTTGGAGTGGAGTAAATCATTGCTGTTGTGGTTGGTACAATAAATCCTTACCATGCTCCCATTGATTTATCTGCAAAATACTCTAGCTAATTCATGACTAGTAAATTATATTATGCATAACTGCATGCATACTAAATTACAGTGGGATTTTTGTCTCTTAAACTTTTTTAAGACTGTGTGGCCTTAGTATGCAGTTTCTGGGCAGTGAATCTTGTGGATTTACGTAAGCTCCTGTGTGAATGATCCAGTTAGGTCACATAGTCAGTCTTAGCTCAGCACTGCTAGCCATAACAGTATACAACTGGGACCATCAAAATGCTGCATTAATTAGGAAGCAGAAGCCAAAAAAATGAAAAGCAGATATATATAAAAGAGCAAGTTCTTTATGTACTACTTCTAGTAGTTGACTGTATACTGTGGAAAAAACATTGTGGCAAAAATGGACCAAGCCTAGTTAAAAAAAAAAAAAAAAGCAGGTGTCATTGAGAGGCGATAGTCTTGTTCTCTGTAACAGCTGAATCAAACTCATGTGAATATTCACCTTAGTGCATCTCCTCTCACCTGATGAGATTCCTCAGTTCGCTGTTTGAACTTAGAGGCAGCCCTGTACTTCAAATGGGGTTTTGCTAAAGCAACTACGTACTGTGAGAAGAAAATTACTGTGGTGGCTTTGATGCTACATTAGCCCTTTGCATATATGACCGTACTAATACAATGCAGAAGTCTTTCTTTGTAAGATCTTAGACATGAAAGATAAGAAGTGGTGATGGTGGGGCTAACATACGGCATCTGTAGTGATGGTAAGCAAAAGTGGATAAAATTGACGAGGTGGAACAGTTGTTGATCTCGCACAAAGATTCTTTATCTGTGTGCGCATGTGTTTATGCATACGGTTTATACCTATACATGCCTGCCACAGGATTAAGGCCTGTATTCTTTAGCGTTTAGGTAACTGTCCCTAGTTACTTGAAATTCAATAAGTAGTACTATGACAGTTCAGCTTGGAAGTTTGCCCTCCCAGCATAGGGCATATCAGCTTCTTTTAAAAGGTCTGCAGAGCTGTGACTTAAACACCAGTGTTATATTATCTCTTAAGGAGACTGGATTGTTCTTTCTGTCAAGAGTGACAAGCATTCACTGTGTAGTTAACTTCAGTGAGGCTAGGCAGAGCTTCAGTAAATTGATGCAGCTTCTAAAAAGTTGACATTATAGATAAAACTTATTTGGAAGTAAGTTGTAAGTAGTGGGGTTTGAATTTAAATACCTGAGCTAGTTCCATACTGACCAGCTGCATAGTTGTATTTGTGTAATGTTTGGACTTTCTTTTAATAGTTGATTTTGTGTCAAAGGAACTTTAAACAAAGTTCTCTTTTTGTCTGGAGTTACACTGCTGAAGTCTCTTTTAAGGAGTGTGAAGTTAGGGGAAGTTTTATTTACATTTGGCCTAAAAGGAACCATGCTGATGATTCGATCCCTTTGAGTGTCTCGAAATCTGTAAGACTATAAACGGCTCATCTAAAGTATACAATAATTGCGCCAGTATCTGTTGTACTTGCTGCAAGGTACCAAGTTGTGCAAGTTTTAAGAAATCCTATTAAAATACCAAATGAGATTTGAATCTCTGCAGCCATATGTGAAATAGCAAAACTGGAGCATAGGACAAAAGGTCACTGTTTTATTTATTAGAGTTATAGAACTTTCTTTGTTAGTTATGCATTCATCCAACTCTGAATATGCATCCTGCTATCTAGTTTAATTAAGTTTTGTTAAGTCATTTGAAGTACTTATCCCATATTTAGAACTCAAACTTTTTTGAATAATGCCATTAAGCATACTGATTTTTTGACAGAAAAAGACCACAATTAAATGTTATCTTCTCTGTGCCTTCCTGTTGCTTGTAGTGCACTGCAGAAGTTTTAGAATGTATTTCTGACAGTATGAATATGAGGAATCTTTCTTTGTGTGTTGAAATGTAAATGTATAATGAGAGCGCATGTCTTTTTTTAGTTAATTGTTGTATTTGCCAGGTTTTTTTAGAATGGTGTCCCTCTCCTTGTCTCTCTCCTCCCCACCCTCCATTATGAGTCAACAAAATATAGTCACCTGTGGCCAAGATTTTTTTTTTATTTATTTATTGTGGCACTGATCTTTAGCATTTTAGCTATGTGGATTGTATGGTTAATGTCTAATGAAGCACTTATTCAGCTGAAAGAGAATTGAATAACTTGCAATCCAGTTTCTTAATAACAGCACTTTAATTAAAACATATAAGTATGTAGACAAGTGTAATTATTTCCAGCCTCAAACACCAAGAAAAAAGCCAGTATAGCTTCTCCATCTCTTACTAAGAAACTTTAACTAGGAAAAAAAATAGAATGTCATCTCAACATTTCATTAAACTTGTAATAAACTAGGAAGAATTAAATTATTCTGATTATTACAATTTACATCTATGAACCAGTCTCTCCTTAGAGCTATGATTTTGCTTTTGGGCAGCCTAATGTCCTGCTTTTGGAAAAGAACTGAAGATATGTGGGGTTCTCCTTTCATGCGAGGCACGGACGACTCGGCACACCAATATGATGATCAGAGAAGTCATTTATTAATCAGAAGGCTACACTTTATATTATGTTTTCTACCTCTATACAATCTCTTGCTCAAGCCCTGATTGGTTACAAGTACTGTTCACATGACTGTGATGCTTTTTAGAAAAGATTCAGATAGGTGCTTATGCTATGTGCAACTTCTTCGTAAATTAGACACAAGCTCTTTGTCTAGCACACAAGCTCTTTGTCTTGCCTTGTTACTATGATTTTATTTCTTAATTTTATCCATCTCTTGTTCCCCAAGCTTGCTACTTTGTATAACTTTCTGCATTTTTCCCACATCTTTTTACATTATCAAAATATCCTCCAGCTCATTGCTAACATAAAATGATCCTACAAAGATACTTTATGTAAGAGCCTTATTTAATACTATTTTTTCATTGTTTGTAGGACTTTTAAAACTTTTCTGTGAGGAAGTTGATTTTTCTGAGTTCCATTCTAAGATGGAAAGATGAAATCTAAATAGCCCCTTTAGAGAAATAAGAGCTGTAGGCAAGTGTCCCCTGTCCTCCGTATTAAAAGCTAAAAAAGGGCGCTCTGCAAATTTGGTGTTTGATCTCTGCTTGTTTTCGAAATGCCAGACTGCAAGATGAGTTTATTTAAATACTTTCTTAGTGTTACTTGTTGACATGCAGTTGTCTGAGTCATTTGATCACTGGTAGTAAAGGTGTAAATTAGACAACAGAAAAAGAAAAGTTGAGAACCTTAGAGCTGGAACAGTTTTGATGGCCTGTAAATACTTATCATCGGTTTCACACTCTTGGGACTTGGCTGAAACATGCTTTCCATACTGAACTACAGACTAGATTGAATTAAATTTATAAAATCTTTGTTGACTGCATTGCAGCATTGTGGAGGTCCAAAACTATTGTAGCTCGGTTCAGTCAGGTTTTCACTACCTTGCTTTTTAGATTACCCTGCATCTATGTATACATATGTATATACACACATTTATCACCTATCTAGATAGATGAAGTGTGTATGTGTGTATGTATACGCGTATATGAATGCACTTATGCTGTAACCTGTATTGGCACAATGGCCTGAATCTTGCTGCTTTTTTCATACTCCTGGAGAATCTGCCAGCGCAGGTGACGTTTTGCCTGCTGTGTTATGTGAGACACCAACCCCAAAATCCCTCCAGCCCCACAGAAGCTCTTGTGCCTGACTTCAGCTGCACCGTGGACTTTCCAAACAACCCTTGTCTCCCCTCCACTGCTGAAGTATCAGTCCTGCCTGCTAAGCCAGAGCTCTTCTAGGAACGTGATAATTCCTGCATGGAGAAAATGTTAATCTGGGCATCTGGGATATATTTTTTTTTCTTAATATATAGAATGTCCTGATTTTAAAACAGAATTGTATTTAGATATTTCAAAAAATTGTTTGAATGCTCTTGATTTCTGTGGTAAAAATGGTTAGAGGTAGTAATCTGTTTCTTAAGCTTCCCTCCCATTTTAATAAAGGGAAGAGTAAAAGTAAACTTGCACCAAATATTTGGTTTACCTGTTGACCCATTTGTGACTTGACTGGAGGAAGGGATGCTTTTTTGGTCTTGCAACTGCTTTGATCTAGGGAAGAAATAGTGTTGCTTGGTTGTGGAAAATGACACTTTTAGTTGTGTAAAATGAGGTTGTATTCATCTCTTCCTGTTCTGTTACAAAGCCTAGATTTTTCTTGGAAGTAGAGGAGGATTTCACAGGGGGAAAAAGGGATCTCTGGAAACAAAAGTGCACAAAATGAGAAGAGAGAAGAGAAAGAAATGACACTTTTAAAGGCTGATAGTTCCATCTGAAGAGAGATGAGTAGCAATATTTGAAAGAAGAATGCTGTAATGTTGACTAAACTGGACTACTAGTCCACAATATAACTTGATAGCAATATGCTTTTAAAAACTAAAGGTCACTTTTATTTCATCAAGCAAAACTCATTTCATATCTAGTTAAAATGTATCAAGCTTTGTAGAAACTACAAGTATTGCTTTGGAGACTTGGAGTTGTATGAGTATCATATTAATTATTCCTTTTCCATGTGTTCTTGTTTACAGACCAGTCCTTCCATATGGGGATGGGGAAGTCTTGGTCTTGTGCTTTTTCTGTTAACTTTTGGACCCTTCACTACATTTTACTTTGCATTTTATATCCTCTGCTTTGTGGGTGGGTAAGTATACTACTTTGTGTTTTGTGTAATTTAGTATAAAAGTAAAATTTTCATGTGTATATTAACAAATAGTTTGCTCTGAAAATCTGAAGTGACTTCTGTGTAATTAATATGTCCACATTTGAACAGCTCTTTATGAGCATATTTTTTTTCTTGACATATCAATTTTATCAAAAGTAATTTTTTTTTTTGCTGTTGAATAGTGCTTATGCTACCTTTACCCAGGCAAAAGATTCTGATTTAAAAAAAAAAAAAAGCCTTTTATAGTAGGTGTTGGAGGACAAATACTCACGTAAAACCAATGTTAACGTCAGTTCATACTTTCTATTACCGTGTCAGTTCTTTTTGCAGGTACTTACTTAGTAATTATGTCCCCTTTCCTTGTCACAGTTGGATTTTCCTATCTAAGGTACTTCATTCATGAGGAAAATGGGTGGGTGTTTTCCTGGATGTGTGGAAATGATGCTACATCTTGAACAAGTAGATCAGTTCAGCAGACAGGAAGGGAACAAACGGGTGATGTTTTTATAGTCTTTAGCACTACAAGAAAGACATTGAGGTGCTGGTACTTTGATTATGCCTCAATTTCATAGCATTTAGGTTTTCATCTATTTCTTAGTAAAACCAGCTTTATGTTTATGTGGTTTTGTGCCCTAGTGTCATAGGCTATAAATAAATTATTGCTGTTGTAGCAAGGTTGAACTTTTTGTAATGGCTGCTTTTTCCCTTTATACCTTTATTATATCATAAAGAAAACAATAATAAAATTAACTGCTGTCCTGCTTAACTATAAGTCATAATTTAAATAATGTAGAATTGTGAGGGAAGAAGATAATGAATTTCTGATCTAACAATCTTTAAAAAAAAAATAATGGTCCGGGAGTGCATTTATTTAGATTTTCTGTGCTGAATTAGTTAAAAACAACAACAAAAAAATGCCAAAAAAACCCAACACCCCCAAAACCTTACAACCCGCTAAAACCATAACACCTTGTGTTTGACTTCAGTTATCCTCTAGACCTTTTCCTTGACTCTGTTCTTATGCAACCTGGCAAGACTACTGTTTTGTGTTCATTTTTGGTTTGTGGTTTTTTTTTTTTGTTTGTTTTTCCTTCTTTGCAGCTTAAAATAACTTCCCACTTGAAAATTTTCTTACTTCTTGTTTAAACATATGCAATCAGTAGTTACTTACTACACTTACTACATCAGTTTCTTCCTGGTCTCTTGTTTTTGTGACTTATGGCACAATGCAGTGACCTAAATGTATCTCTAAAGAGTTTATTTCTTCATAGTGTTGAAGTAAAAGAATCTTTGTATAAATACAACCAGAGCAGCTTACATATGTACACCTCTTTCCATGCACTAATATTTGTGAGCATAGGTAGCATGCCATCACAGATCCTTCTCATGCAGCAGGCTGTGTAGTGTAAACTGTGCTATATAGACCTGCTACGTGATAAGAATATATCAAAACTGGTAACGCAAGACTGGAAAACTTCATCCTTAGTATTGCATCAGTTTTTTCAAGTGGCACGCTACACTGTGGAAGAGCACTGTACTAGGAGAGTAGACAGAATTGTCATGTATTGTACTTTGGAACTTGCTGTGAAATATTTTCTAGAGAGGGGAAAAGATGACTTGTTCTAGATGGTCTTTCTTTTTCCATTTTAGGGGTTTTGTGGTTACTTTTTTATTTGGAAAAAGCAACTCAGAAAAATACCTTGAGCAGTGTGAACATTCGTTTCTTCCTTGTACATCAGTTGGGATCCCTAAGGTAAGTAGAATTTGCTGGTCTTAACTTCTAGATCAGATTTAATAACTTTGAAAATGAGAATGACAGTAATAATCAGTTTTAATCTAAGAATTGTATCCATTTCCCAAGGTGAAAGAGCCTGCTTTTATGTTTCGAGTCAGCTGCGATGTCCAAGTGAAATGCAAGATTTTTCCTTTTTGAAATACAAGCTTTTTAAGCATTTATGGAAAGTTTGTTTCAAGTATTGTTTCTGGCTTCATTATGAGCAATGAGTAAGATGTAACTGGCTAATATTATCTATGAGGGAATTACTAAACCATTCCTTTCTAGACTACTTGTGTGCATTGGGGTTTTTTTGGCAGGAGTAGTAGCTCCTTCTTGCTTTTTCTTGCAAGACTGTCACGACTGTTTAGGATTCTTCCATTATTGGATCTGTAGCCTCTCCACTTTGATTCTTTTGATTGATTGTGGTCAGAAAGTTGCTTGCCTAACTAAGAAAATTAAACTGTAATAAAGTCTAGATTTACAGTCCTTTAGGGATGTAGAAGTTGTTATCTTTGACTATCTTTAAGACCAAGCAAAAATCCTGGAAATGCATAGATAAATGTGGAGCAGCAGTGGGATCCACTTTTCAACTCTTTTTTTTTTTTTTTTCTTTTTTTTTTTTCTTAACAGATACATCATTTTGGCTGATGGACCTAAATTCAGGGTTCCTAATTGGATAAATCTGCATCTATTTACTACAGAATAAATTCTTAATAGCAAAGAGGTAGAATTTCTAGGAATTCCTGGTTTATGAACCAATACATCTTGGCAGCTCAGAAGTTCAGATATATCTTGGCCCAATTTGTTTGCGCTCATCAGAAAAGAGAAAACACTTTAACCCAAAGATTGCAAGTTATGTTATATTTAATCTCACAACAGTTTTAACTGAAACGTCCTGCCCTTTCTTAGCTGTCAGGTCACTACACTTCCTGTTGCCTGTGGAAGGGGAGGTGTTCAACTTTATTATCAGAAACACATAGAAATTTATTTTGTGATTCAGCAGTGTGTTTTCTAATCACAGAACTTTTTTGTGACTGGTTCGTAGCTCGGTTCGTAAGTGGTCTTTGAATCTGTTGAGATTCTGGAACTTAATCTGGAATTTAAGTGTATTCTAAATATTAGAATATACTTAAAGTGTATTCTAACCCATAAAGCAATGTTGTTGGTCCAAATGAAAAATGCAAAGTTTAAGACTGAAAAAGGGCAAGTCAGCAATCAACTAATGATTCTGTGCCACTAATGAACCCTCATTTTAAGGGACTAAGGTTCTTGGTGCTATATAGACTTTAGTGCTTTTATTATATGGATTGTGAAGTGTTGCTTATGTCTTGTGTTTTGAGAGTAGATTTACGGGAAGTTTTTTTGTCTTTTAAATTTCTTCTACATAGCTGAAACTTTTTTATTTCAATGTTACTTTTTTAAGCTCAATACATGGTTGCTTTATAAAAGAATAAAATGTTGTGTGTGGGTTTTTTTTTTTTTTTTGTAATCATTGCAAATGCAGTAGTTTGGCTTCTGATTTGAGTGTAGATTATTGACACATCACTTTTCTCAACTGACCTGTTTTGACTAATCTCTGGATTTAAGTTTTGTAGTATGAAGGTATTTATTTGTAGCTGGCTTACCAAATGCTCTTTGAAGCCGTTCTCCGGCTAAAATCTGTTTGTCTTCTACAATAGTGTTTTGTATTTCTTTTTTGCCACTGTATTAGAATAGCATTAGCTAGTTTAGCTGAGCTTTTCAGTAGCAGTGCAAGAAGAGATGAGTCCTAACCAAAACCAAATGTGTGGTTTGCTTGGGATTCCTGTTTGCAATTTCTGTATTGAATTTCTGCTGACTTACCTTTATTGGAATGTAATATTTTCAAATTGAAATTGTTTTCATGTTTAAAACCATTGTGGCCCTAAGTGGGCTTGAACAATCAATATTCTTTCAAGTGGCTAGTGTATAAGTTATGCTTCTTCCATGAACCAAGTACAAATTAAATTCACCTTAATATGAAATTCGTGATACTGTATTTTGAGAAGTAATTTGATGATATAGGTTCGCTATAAGAAGCTCTTTTCTCCAAAGGCAGTCAAGAGTTTTGTTGATCGTTTTGAAGGTTTTTTGTTATTTGGGAGATTTTTTTTTAGACCGAGATGACTGTTCAAATGCTTGATTTTAAAGAAATCAGTTGTAATACAGAGCACCAAAATTGTAGATGGAAATAATATGTAGAATGTACCAGACTCTTAAGTTACAACACGGGATTTGGTGCTGATAGGTTTACTTGGTTTTTACTTATTAGTGAATATATAATGAATGCCATACACTAAGGAGAAATAGTTATACAAGTTTGATGGAAGGTTATGCACCTTTCTGCCTTTTTGTTTGTTTGTGTACATGCAAGGAGGTTTAAAAATTAGGATTAGACTTGCTTTTTGCAAGTCTGTTTTATAACTTTAGTGTCAGGAATGTACTTGATGCAATAATGAACTGGCTCTGTAAGATATACAATTGTCTGCAGGTTTGTATTAAAATAATATTGAATGAAAGGCAAGTTTAGAGCCTTCTGAACTGTTAACTGGAATGCTATTTTCAATAAAAATATAGATTCAGTCCAACTTTTAACAGAAGTGTGGAATGTTCAGTTATTATCATAACTGATACCTGTTATGCTTCATCCAAAAGACAAGGAGTTTCTGTAGGCTGGCTACAGTATTGCCAAATTACTGTAAGATAACAGTGATAACTTAAAAATGGTAGTTGTATATTTGATCCCTGACGAGTCTCTGATTCTCTTTCTTTTGGGTTGGTTGGTCATATGCTATGCTATGGATTTGATGCAGACGTGTAAATCCCCTATGTCTTGTCCACTCATGAAAGCATGTGACCGCAAGTATGCAATTTGGGAGATAGTAGCACAGTCCAAATGAGGCATTTTTAGTATTTAACAGTTACCTAGCATAATTTGAAAAAAAAAGATTTAAAGAATATCTATTAGTGCGGTGAAACAAAAGTCTGAAGTCTACTGAGTCACTGCAATTAGGCACTTGTGGACCCAGAGTTTCTTCACTCTGTACTGCATCTCACTTTGTGGGTTGTACGTCCCACGGTCCTTCTAAGTGCTTCCTACCTGCTTAAAATGAAGTAAGTAGGTGTCAAATTTCAATAACAAGTGATACTCATTTTTCCTAACAATGATTTAATACTAGTAGGGTATGTCAGTCTCATATTGTGTATGAAGTGACAGTCAAAGAGGACGATTTTCTTCATGTGAGTTGGGTCTTTCCTTCAAGTCCATCTTCTAAGTCTGTCTGGAGGGCCAGGCTTAAAACTGACAATGCTTTCCAAGTGAGAACTGTGATCAGTTGTTGTGGCTGCAATGAAATAAATGCAGATATTCTAAATTTTAGATGTCTTCAGACGTATCAAAAGCAAATGAAATTATACTGCACGTTCATAAACATTTCACTGGAGAAAAAAGAATATGAAAGAATGGTTTAACCTCGTAGTTGGCTCTGCTTCGAACAGGAGGTTGGACAAGATGACTTCCTGAAGTCCAGACTGAAACCTGAATCCAATGTGGCTATGAACATTCTGATTTTTACCAAATAACCTTGCATATTCTCTGTGTGTTTGTCTCTTCTGACTGCCGCCTTTTTTTGCTGCTGCTTTTTCTTCTCTGTTTTCCAAATGTGGTTTTATGCAAGCAGTCCTCAAACTTCCAAAGTCTCTTTTATCAGTTTTGTTCGGCAATTTGAACTATGCTCTTCTTAGTAAAAATATTTAATCATTCCATCCTCTATTGTTTTGATATTTTTGGCACTCAAGACAAAAATATTTTGCAAATTCATTAGTATATAGCCAGAGTATTGTTTGAATACATCAACTTTATTCATCTTAAAGTAGCATTGAACCATTCCCTTGTCTTGAAAGTTAAAAAATATACAAAATTTTGCAACAAAATACTTCTGTGTTGTGATACAAAGTTGGTTAAGTAGTAGGAGGAATGTTTTCTTGCCTCAGTTGTTTCACTGCCATTCACTGTTAACTGATTTGAATGAGAGATACTTAGGAAGAGTCATGTAGAATGGAAACAGTGGACATAAGGTTTATAATTTTTTCATTTATGATTTTTGGCAGTTCTTCTGTGTTTCTGATAAAGTCATAACTTTAGATCAAAGAATAAAATAACTTGATTTTTTTTGAACAATGGTGTGGGTTGTTGGGTTGTTATTTCTGTGAAAATAAACGGGTTTATTGCAGATTTCATCTTAAGTTTGTAGAAAGACGCTGTATTAGTCCACTCAGAAAAGCACTGATAAAGGGTGTTCTTTTTCAGTATGTCACTTGCCAAAAGTCAGCTCTGATGAAGTAATTCTTGGAGTTAGCTGCTCTGAGTTGCAAGTACTATAAAATAACTTTTTACATGCTCATGAATTACTTTTTAAAGACTTGTCTGTCAAGTAGTGATGGTGCAAGGGTAATTTCTCTTCTGGCATGTAGAATAAACTGAGATGGATAAAGAAACAGAGGGGAGACAAAAAAAACAAACCTGAAACAACTGAACAATTACCTGCCTGAGGTTGCACAGGAAGTTCATAATCAAATATGGAACTGAGGTCTTACCCACAAACTATCTTTGCTTCTGTTGTGTCCCCCCTCCTCCCTTCTTATAAAACTCAAGAGTTATAATTCCTTCTGATAAGCAAACTTGTTCCTTTACAGTAAGCAAAAAGTAGATTTTTCAGGTTAGTTCCTCACTATTGTTTACTATGTAGTGAAAAATACAGATATTGTTGCCCAGAGAGGTGGTAGATGCCTCATCCCTGGAAACATTCACGGTCAGGCTGGATGGGGCTCTGAGCAACCTAATCTAGTTGAAGATGTCCTTGTCCATTGCAGGACGGTTGGCCTGGATGACCTTTAATGGTCCCTTCTAATCCCCCCTTTACTGGATGAAGAGGGGAATGTTGCCAGCAAGGATGAGGAAAAGGCAGAGGTACTTAATGCCGCCTTTGCCTCAGTCTTCAATAGCCAGACCAGTTATCCTCAAGGCAACCAATCCTCTGAGCTGGATGATAGGGGTGGGGAACAAAAAAATCCCCCTATTATCCAGGAGGAAGTAGTTTGTGACCTGCTGCTCCACCTAGACACGAACAAGTCTGTGGGGCCGGATGGGATTCACTCAAGGATACTGAAGGAGCTGGCGAGCGCGCTGGCCAAGCCACTCTGCATCATCTACCAGCCGTCCTGGCTAACTGGGGAGGTCCCAGACGACTGGAGGCTAGCCAATGTGCCACCCATCTACAAGCAGGGCCGGAAGGAGGATCCGGGGAACTACAGGCCTGTCAGCCTGACCTCGGTGCCGGGAAAGGTGATGGAACAAATCATCCTGAGTGAGATCACAAGGCATGTGAAGGACAATCAGGGGATCAGGACTAGTCATCATGGGTTCATGAAAGGCAGGTCCTGCTCTTCTATGACCAGGTGACTCGTTTGGTGGATGAGGGAAAGGCTGTAGATGTGGTCTACCTGGACTTCAGCAAGGCCTTTGACACTATCTCCCATGGCTTTCTCGTGGAGAAACTGGCAGCTCATGACCTGAACAGGAATACCCTTCTCTGGGTAAAAAAC
>NW_009636443.1:11658-24976 GCF_000690535.1 Cariama cristata | reverse complement strand
ATATTTATATAAACATATTTATAGAGTATTTATAGAATATTTTATAGAATACTCTTCATATATTTATAGAATTTTTACCCATGTGATTTAATTACCTTGCTTAATTTCATTCACAACATCACACAGACTTCTGTGATGAGCTATAGCATTTTACATTACTCTCCCTGGTTACATCATCAATAACTTTTCTTTGTTTTCCACTTTGAAAACATAAATGGGAAGTTATTAATAAAACACTACATTTGATTTCTAAGATAGGCTTCTTGTATTAGTTGTGGAGTTCATTACTTCATTTTTTAATAAAACTACATAGGTTCTGAATGCTGAAAGCACATGGATCTCTTCTATAAAATACAGCCTTAGAATTAATCATGGGCATAATTTTGTATTTTAAGGTCTTATGCAAATACATTTTTCTGGACTTACAAAGTTGTTTTAAAAATGTATGTTGTAAGCGTGCCCAAAGAAAGGACACTTCAATACTGAACGCATTCGGTAACAAGCACATGCATGCTTTTTGCTAAGTTGGAACGAGAACAAGAAACCCCAGACTGTGAATATAAATCAATCAACTTCACTATATACATTGAATCTACTTTTTTTTCTCTCCTGCTTTCCTTACACTGTACTTTAATAGATTTTTTGCATATCAGAACATTCATATTTTAAAATGAAAATGCAGTTGAAACTGTTCCTCTCAATACAGTCATTTTCAGCCACTGCAAACCTTACCAATGGGAATCAGAATATGCTCTTGTATGAAAAACATTTCCCTTAAAGATATAAAAACTTACGAATACTGCCGTTTAATGAAAAAATGTAAATTGCAATTGGTGTCTGCACTAGAAGATCAAATGTTTTTCTCTGTTTCCTTTAAGAACTTTGAAATAAGCATTTTTTTCTTGTTATTGATCCACACATGATCCAGCTTCTGTTATTGTCATAATGTTAAAACCCTCTGTGACTACAGAAAAGCTGACTAAATCAGTCTTTGATCACAAGCATTTCAGATGTCATTCATACTATGAGTCACGTGACATCGGCTCTATTGGTCAGATAAAAGGGGCCTGATTTTTACGTATATATTTTCTTTTTTTCAGCAATGGATGCAACAGCTATTATGTTTGTACCTGTTGCAAGTATCCAATTTTGGTTTTGAAACATTTCCTCTCTACACTATCTTTGTTTTTACAGCACAAATTACAAGTTCAAAATAGTTTACCATACTGGAAAGTTAAAGAAAATTTCAGAAATTATCTCCATAAGAAAGGTAAAGGAGAGTCATATTCAATAGTAATAGTTAGTGTTGATTTTATGTCTCCAACATAAAAACTGAGTCAGGAAAGGAAAATAAAATTCTTGAAAGGCACATCGTTTAGCTTTTGCTTCTACCTAATCCGCAAGAAATAGAACTTCACCTGCCAAAAATCTTGAGCATATCAGAGTAATTGTTAAATTAAATTTTTCATTTTTTCAGATGCAACAATGTGCAAGCCCCAAGATCTTTTCTGGAGAGATATCTCCGTTAATTTCCCCACCACCACCCCTCAATATATGCCCATCAATGCTTCATTATTGCTATTTATAGAACAACAGAAGGTAGAGAGTGGTTTTCATAGCAACAATTTGTTTACTTTCTTGATAAAATAAAGCTAAGTCTAGGAAAATCAGTGCAATCCCAATAAAAAGTAGGTGAAAAAAATAAACAGAGCCACCTTGGTATGCCCACTGTACCTGTAACATGACAGCAGTACCCTAACAACAGTCCAGGTAAAAATCCCAAATCCTTTACAGTAAAGGCTCTGTGGCATATCCACTCTGATCTGGCAGCAGGCAGGATTGTGATAATATGTTTGTGCTCCACTATGGCCTTGAAATCTCAGGAAAATAAGGCTTCCACTATGCACGTGGGGAACTGTTCTTCAAAAACACAGAAGGCCATGTTCCCATCCAAAATCTGACCATCATGAAAGAAATCCAGTTAAATAACCAAGGAGTAGATAGGATGCAAGTAACAGTAACATGTTACTGGAAGAGGTATATCGTTTCCACTGAGTCAATTTACTTAACAGTGCCACTGAATTAATAGTTATTGATGTTTCCATATCATGGGGGAATTTCAGATGAGGGAAAAGAAATATTTGAATGATTTTACTGAAAATGGGAGCGGACAAGGAAGAGGGCAGTAGTACAACGCGATTCACTCACAGGATACTTAGCACTGGTCTGAAGAATAAGTGGGGAAATTGCACCTACAGAAGACTATTTCACAGCATAGGAGTGAACAGCTGGACACTGTGGATTACATTAGCCATAGGCTCTAAGCTCCACTTAATGGACATTTGAAGTACCGTCAGTTCCAAATACATGAAAAGTGAAAATTACTATCCGTCACTCAAAGATTAATGTTTTTCTTCAAATGACAGCCTTCACTTTCAAAACATATGGGAATCTTTGCAGCTATTATAAAACCTATTATAACTAACATGTAAAACCTTACATCTGCAAGTTATATTCTTGTGCAATGTAAACAAGTGCAGTTATCCCAGAAGTTCCTAGACTGAAAAACAATCCTGGTGTAAATATCCTTGATACCAGCTAATTACATATTCCCTGCTACAGTTTTTAAGTCACTATAGAATAGATCATACTTCATAGCAATAAAGATTATGTCCCTTGGGACTGACTTCCCATTGAAAAGAGCTTTAATTTATTTATAGCTACACTTTATACTGCAAATGACACTGGGAACCCAGATAAGCTGTTTGGAAGAATCGCTCTCTCTTTCTATTACATTAGCTGCTATAGTTAACTGATTAAAATCTTATTGTGAAAATAAAAGGCTTAAACAAGTTTGCCTTATAACAAGGAATTGAAATGCATTCTGTGGTAGGAGCTAGTGAGAAAATAACGACTACAGCAAAGATTTCTTTTACAATCTCTGAATGTCTTATGCCAAAAGAAATAAAGCAAGCTTTACAATGAGTGAGAGAGCTTTCCAAGAAAGCTTTTTGGCTATTGAAAGATATATGGGCTGTTTCTGAAATGTTTTGAGCCGGCAGTCAGTGTAGGGCTCAAGTGCAAAATGGCTTTGTCTGCTCGGTCCTGGGGTTGCTCTGTGGAGTTTATGCTTTAGAAGAAAGTGTGTTCAAAAGCTTAGAAAATACTGTGTTCTGTACAGAAGTATAATTGTGATTATTTTTTAAAGCAACTGCTCCTATCTACAATAGCAGCAATTGCAAGGCAAGATTAGTTCAGGATCTTCAGAGAAAATATCTCGTATTGTCTTAAGAGAACTTCCAAATACAAGGAAAACTTCACCATTCTCTGAACCTATGACCTAAAGCCTGAATCTTGGAGAAAAACTAGGTTAAATTTGAAAGTCTATTACATTTTATGTTTCCTTTGATGACTTGTGTATTAAGTGGAAGACATAGGGTTCAGTAACATTGTCTCTATTTTTGACTTAGTACCCAGAGAAAGTATTTTTAAATGTTTGCACTAGTACTCACTCTTTCTCTGGCATGAATTTTTCATTTTCCTTTCATTGGATAATCAGTATTTGAATATTCCTTACAGAGTTGGGACTGTCCTGCTGTGTAACCTCAGACAGTTTCCATACAAAATTGCAAATCTAACAACAAAAGGTTGTATCGGAAATGGAAAATAAAAAATGAAACTCATTGGCTGCAACAAATCTAGTCAAAACTTAAAACAGCATTACAACCACTTTGGTTTTCCAAGAATAACCGGTGCCTTTTGAGACTCCAAGTCCACGTTTCAACATCCTTTTTCTAAGCCAGGAGCTCACTGTTGCTCTTCCAGGCTTCATATTGTTTAGTCTCTCAAAGACTTACCAGTCAACTGGAAGAATCACTATCATGGACGTTAATGTTGATATCAAGCTAGTACTTTTCACTAAGTCTTCTTTTTATTCATAGCAAAAGGTTTCCCCCAAACCACACTGAACAGCAGACTCAGATGATTAGCTAATTAATCAGGCAGGCATTTTATGCTTATCTCTATCTCTGATCACTTAGGTGACAGGGACCTGGAGAAGTCACTCATGCTCTCAGCTTCAACATTTACGAAGCCACGTGTCTTCTGAATCTGTTACTAAACTTGCATCAAAAGAAAATGCAAGTGAGGGCTGGAAAGTTATTTTCAAAGGTTTTGTTTATTTACTAAGCTATTTAACTTCCATATCCACTGGTAAGGATAGGGGTTTGTTTTGTGCTTTAACTATAAACATCTTCCCTATATACAACACACAAATGTTTCATCTAAAGGTTAGCATTAACAGCACTTTATTTACTAATTAGCTCAGCAGTTTATCACACTGAAGTTTAAACGTACTAATGAAATGTTTATTTTGTAATCATGTTACATTAATGCTAATTAGGAATGTATTTATCGCTTCATGGATTACATTTAAATTTAAATGCTCCAGTCAAAAGTTCGACATTAAATTGCACCTACCTACTTAAACAGTCTCTAACGTATTGGCTAATTTTAAATACCATTAGACTAATACAAGTATTTCTTTGTATTGTAAGGGTGCTTTTTTTCTTTAACACATCACCTAGATAACTTGGTAATTGTTATTCTGTGGATGTGATAAATATTTATTTCATAATTACAAGCATATAGGTATGAACCAAACACCTTTTAAGCATCTTGGTTTTTTCTTGTGCTAATATAGCTTAGAAAAGCAATTTTAGAAAAACATTTTAGTCCAGACTATTGGGTTATACTAAATTATTACAAACTTCCAAGGCAAATTTCAATAAGGTTAGACGTAATTCCCAAGGGATTATACCTGAGATTTAATTATTAACCATTAATCAGCTGCTCTTGTTATTGTAAGGCAAGGAAGGCATAGCCTGTATCACAAGACAACAACAAATAAAGAACCCCACATAGCAAGGAAACTACCAGGCACAGCCACCTTCTTACTGAACTGTACCTGTTTGCAGCCAGGTTTTTACATGTCTACAGTTCTGAGGGAGATTTAAGCAGTTTTAAGAAGCCACAGGTGGAACAATAGAGAGAAAACAACAGTAAAAGCAAACATTCTTCAGTGGAATAATCAGTGTATGACAACTTGACTATATATAGAAAAAAATTCTAAAATACTTCACATTTCCAACTTTCCAAATATCAATACTTTGTTGTTATCAACTCCCATAAACTCAGGCTGGAACAACCTCATGATCAGAGCTTACAGGCAAGACAGAGACAAAGGAAGATTAAGATACAAAGATTCGTCATCTTCATGAGACTACTTAAAAATGACACAATTCAGACACACCTTTTCCCTGCCAGATATGAACATTCAGTTGCATTAACTTCCCAGAGATTGAATCACAGTACATCTCTCCAAAGATATGAGAGATATTTAGAGGGAAAATGGAAATCTTAGAACTTCAAAGTCTGGATGATTTATTGCATAACCTATCTGTCCTTTGTTTAGATGCCAGCCTGAGTCACAAGTTTTGCCTTTTGTTTCTTTAATAATTGAGAAAGCCTTAAATTCACATACCCAATCTCAAGGATTTTTTTTTTGTTTTGCCTTGTTATAGGTTATCATCTTCACTTACAGAATTATCAGGAAGCATATTCCAAATTCCAAAACAATCTGATGTTAGTGCTCTGTTCAAACTTTTTGGTTTTTTAGAAAACAGTAATAAAGTACAGCTAATGTGAAATTCTCCTTCCCCTAATAACTTGTTCAAGTACTGCATTAAACAGAAATAAACTTCTGTTGCTTTCATTAAAAAAAAACAACCGAAAACATCAGCTGTCATTGTGCTTTACATTTGCTGCTTTGTATCTTTTCACTTGGTTCTTCCAACTTCATTTAGTCTCAACTAAGGCTTTTAAAAGCTCTTTAAGTTTTTTTTGATGTCGCTGAAAAACTTTGCATTGATATAATGCCTAAAATGGCCTATCCAAGGTAACTTATTTACCAGCGGCAGAGTCTGTAACAGAGCTCTCATACTCAGAGCCATTCCACTGTTCTCGTCTAGAAACAACTCCCAAAAGACTGAGCTTACATTAAAGGAACCTGATGTTGACAGGTCTGAAGATTTGTGCAGATGTATTCTGTTGTTAGCAGCTATTAAAAAATACAGCTTTGTAATTATTGTTATAAAATTCAAATTTAATCAACAAAACGTTAAGAATACTGTGACCTATAGCCCGCGCTCCTCCTAATAAACTAATGTTTAGAAATGTAGTGCATTTATAGAAGATGATATTGGGACTAAATCTACAATACCTTTGCCAGTGCATTTACTGAAGTGAGTGAACAGCAAGAACATTTCCAGAAAGGGAAATTATGAGAATTTGGAGACAGAACCGAGAAGGGAAAATGCCAAATTGTAAAATAAACAATAAAAAAAACCCAAAACTTAATTATAAAAAAAGAATGGCTCAGTGGTAGAGGACTCACAGTATCACAAGAGTAGTTCCAGTGATCAGAAGACAATCAGTAAATACACCAATGCTTATTATACTTAGTGTTTCCCTGACAGTGATACAAGTTCGGAGTTGAATAGCCAGTGGATGTAACAATATCAAGACTTATAGTAATGCTCATTAATGCAGAGAAATATGTTGCAGTGGAAGGGTAAGAAATTTGTACTTTCAAATACATTTTGAAATTTCTTATTACTATATGCATAAGTAGTTCATTAAAAGAAGTGCTATTTCAAACACCAGTTTCCCAGAAGAAACATAGGAGCAGCGTGGGCCACACTGACCCAACATACACCCCAGTCCTCACCCTACTCAGCCCACCCCAACCAGCTTCAGAGCACCCATTACAACAGAGGTTTGTCCTTGCCCTACTTTGAGACATGCCCCACACCCTTAAAAAAAAAAAAAACACAACACTTCCCACACCCTTGACATGATCAGGCATTAAGACAATCAATTAAATTCTTTCCTTCAAATCTCTATGTTGGAAGAGCCTAATCCCCAGCAGCAATTCTCAAGCAAATTAGCTGGGGGGACGCTAAGGCGCTGGCGGCTGGTAGCTGAAAGCAAAGGGGCAGGACTCAGCACAGGCCAGGGGTCTGCTCTAAGTTGAGGAACTGACACCACCAAACAGCAGCAAGGAAATAATTAAGTCCAGTGCATGCTCTGATTTTGCGAGCTACTCTTTCTTACTGCTCTTCTGAAAACTGTGTCAGAGCTAATGAATGTCATCTGTGACAAGAGGGCCCTTCTTAATGAACTTCCTTTTTTTTCCACTCCAAGTAAACTATGCCTCTTACATTTTGATTGCAGAGTCACACACAGATCCTATTACTTTTGCCAGAAATATTCCTGCAAGTTTTCTATGTTGTTGCAATGCTTATTTTTTTCCATTCAAAATTTACGTAAGCTACCAACTGAATGGCTTTTCTTTGTTTGACAACTGATTAAAGAAGAATTAACCACCTCTTTTCTTTAGACCTTTTTTCTGCACATTACATTCTAATATTTTCTCATTTTAAGCACAAGCAAAAGGCATTTCTGTTCAAATGGATATTTTCTTTCTCTTGCAAGTATTAATACAGATTTCAGTATTTATAAGAAATTACTAAATCTTAAATCTTTTTTCGATCATCAAAGCTATTTTTCATTTGCTTTCATAAATAGTCTTTTTCAGAACTTAATGAAAATGCCTTTTTTTTAACCAAAAAGTAGGTCAGATTTTCATTTCACAGGGAAAGGGGTAGCAGTACATTTTTATCTGCTAATTTACTAAATTCTACACAAGTAATAATATATGAAGAGGTCAATCCCCACTAGTACTGTATTTTAATTATATACAGTTATCTCCCAAATTAAATTTTGCCCGCCAGCTCATTATCATAATTTAAGTTCTTCAAGTGATCACAATTATTTTGAATATACTGTCTTTCACACATCTCTCATTCCATGTCAATATTCTTACAAAATTACTCCAAGGACAAAAAAAACCCACACATTACTAAATAAAGCACAAAAAGTACTTGCTTCGTGATTCAGTAAACCATGAATAAAAATGAGTTTTGCTCACAAGAGCTGAGAATACACTGTACTGAAGAAACCTCAAATCTTGCTAGAACATGATCTAGTTGGTTTCTTCACTACATGAAAGACATTATGGATCTCATTTGTCCCTAACAGCAAAGCAAATTCATCAGCGGCTGAGTACAGCACAGCATCCAAGCACCAATGGTCACAGGGACTTGGCCACCCACTGTGTGAAGAGCAGGAGCTCAGGTGGAAAACACAGGGTAGAGGCTGCTGATACAGGCACCACAGGTCACAGACCTCTGACGGGGAGCATACAGTGCACAACCGCTCAACCTGGGACATACACCCTAAATCTCTCCTGGACAAGGTGGATACAGACGCAAAGGTATCAGCATAAACACCAGAGAGACCACGGGGCCTTCTCCGCTCGCCAAACTCACCACTTGATACACTGCTGCTTTTAGTCCATGCCCCGGTTTTCTGTGCATCTCTTCTTCCAACAGCAGCTATCAACATAAACTACATGAGGTAGATGTTCATACACAAATTTCAGACTTCAGATTGTGCAACTCACGTACTAAGTCAGTCATTATTCACTCCTTTATTATATACCAATAGCTCAGGTTTTTTTTCTTTGTTTAATCAGCTTTTCATTTAATAGCCATAGACTACATACAAATACCATGAAATCACAAGGTAGTGTGGGGCATAAACAGAGCACGTACACTAAAAATATTTATATTCACCTACCACTTCTTTGTTTGTATTCAATCTAATCTGAATTTCTTTCAGCATCATAAAGCTGCAGCAACAGTGGTGATGGAGGTCAGTTTGATTTTAGACTTGCAAATTTTATACACAGATAACTGGAGTGAAAGTGCATGGAGGAGTGTCTGCTGTTCATTTTCTACGTGTACAGAACAAACCCCTCATTGCTTGAATGAAACAAGTTATTTAAATGTATGAAGTCAATAGTTAAAATCAGCTAGGATATTAGCTGCTTTGCTATATGTTTATATTTACCACGAGGCCCACAGGCATCATGGCAACATAACTAGTATGAAACCGAAGCAGGTACAAAAAAATTAGATCTGATTTTTGAGGTTATGACTTGTTGGACATTGGAAGCATTTATCCACTTTCTAAAACAGGGAGGCTATTCTGAGCCAAGTTGCATAAATACGATGAAAATCAAACCCAAGAAAAGTCTACAGAAATGTAAGGTTTTTATCTCATTAATAACTAAAATTTAAAGCAAACAGTTATCTAGTGGTCTGATTTGGGCTCATAACCAGAATCTTTTGCACTGGCTTTGAGCTGATGGCTCCTGGCTGCACAGAGTGTTGGGCTGTTTGTATTTCAGTATTTTTAGTTGGAATCAACATGTACAAGGTTTGCTACTGTGGGTTCCCTTCATACACCAGATGACTGCTTTGAAATATTGGTCCACCTCCTGATTCCACCTCCCTACAAGATGTTTTAGAAGGATGTTTGTAGACTCAACGTAGCATCAAGCAACGTCTCCAGATAGCTACCCAGTGCTATTTGAAAGCTCAGAAGTTGCAGCCTACCCGGCCACAGAACTGCAGTGAGAATGCCAGAGGATAAATGGAGTTCTGCAGGCAAAGAGGTGATTTAGGAATTCTGCTGAAAAACTTCAGCTGAAATTTATGTGCTTTTAGAGAAGCCACTTTGAAACTCACAAAAACTGTGGTCCCAAAACCTCAGGCCAGAAGAAAGTAGATGTTGGCTCACTGCAAGTGTTTTGCTCAGCCAGAGCTTGGGCAAGGGCTTACTTTCTTTGCAATCTGAACATATCAGAGAAAACAAACTGAGTCTGGGATAAAGCTTAAGACTGGGATCTAGCTTCTGTATCAAGCACATGATACTGTACAAGTTTGTTCCACTACTACAGAGCTCACTCATCTCTCTTCACATAGGCCTATCATACACTGCATAAAAAATTTACCTTAAAAAACCCCACTAGACTCCTGTGTTCAAAGAGAACCCAAAGATTCTTAACAGCTATCAACTCTCAAACAACAAAACTATAATTTTTTTGACAACCTGCCAAGCTCATATGTGAGCTACAGCACATCATTCCATACCAGCTACATCCCAAGTAGCCCAAATCAGCTCAGTCACTGTCAGGCAGAGTGAATCTCAAAGATCTCTCCTGCTTCAGGTTCATTTTTCAGCTGTCAAAAAAGAGGCTATCACTATTGCTGTCAGAATTATCATCTGAATTTGCAGAAGCATTTGTCCACTTTCACCGTTCATATTAGTCTAGGTTCTTCCAAGGCAAGACAAGACAAGCTTCAGAAAAGACAGGTAGGCTCTTTGATAGAGCAGGTAAATTACATGAAAAGCCACAATTCTTGGTAATAAAACATGCGGGGGGCGGGGGAAGGTGTGGAACCAAAACAACAAGAAACAAGCATTAGGAAGGAAAATGAAACTCAAACTTGACCCATGCTTTCTATGACAAATATTGTGTTATTATTTTCAATGAAAAATATTTTGTGGTCAAACAGAAGTTTGTGAGATATTCCCTCCTAATGAGCTGTTAATAATTGCCTCAAAATACTAAACCATTGTAGGAGGATGGTTTTTCAACAACTGAGAAGAGAAACAGGATAACAGAGAATTAAAGGCCTGAAGGAATATACCAATACCAAAATATCAAAAGATAGGGAGCTGTATTAAACTCTTATTCAATGGCTTTTGTTCCATAATCTAGAAGTTTTATACAGCCACTTTATACAGCCATTCTACCACCCTTCATCTATTCCTGACATGGTCATAACAAGCAGCACATTGAGACCTGTGTGCTATACATCTGGAACAATGCTGCTGTAAGCAAAAAGCTGCTGTGAAGCCTTCAGTGACACTTTCATGTCACAGGGGTGCCTTCTGTGAGCTGAGTTGTGCATGTGCTCAAAGACTCTCCAGCTGCGGAGACCCCCCAGGAGATTTTACAAGCCATAACAGACCCAGTGTTGTTTCAACAGTAAAAAAAAAAAAAAAGAAAGAAAAAAAGGAGACCAAATTTAAAACAAATAATAATTGCCAGATTTCACCCACAGGAAAAGGGGGAAAGAAAGAAGTATGTAAGCCAGATATTTAATAGAGCTTTCACCCTATTGAAACTGCTTAAAAAATGGGAAGAAAAGTGTAATTCAAGAATTGCATTGACTACATACCCCTTTACTCTAGGAAAAACAGCTGATGAGAATGCCCATCTGGCCTTAATTTCAGTCTCAGAAGAATGTCATCATCCACTTAAGTGGAGAAAAAAAAAAAAATCTTGTCAAATGCTTAGCAGGGCTTTCTAGAAGTATGGCACTGCTGTGCAGAAAGACTTGCTTTCCTTTATCTCAATTACTCTTGTAATCACTAAAAGAACCAGTAGCCTGCATGATATACAGGACAAGTTACCCCAGCCATCTCACAGAGCAAGGAGTATTACTGACCACCTACACTCAAACCAATTATAATATTCACGCATTCGAAGAATCAGTCAGAATTCTGCAATTACTTCACATAAACATGCATGTTGTATAAATAAGCATCAGTTATTCACAAGTAGCTAATTCAAATGTCTTTGTCTATCCAGAAGTTAGAAACCTTGCAGTTTTCTTTCGAAAACTCATTCCACTTGTCGCTTAGGAAACATAATTCTAAGTTTGCTTTCCCCGGATGACTATATTCATGCTCACTGAAGCAGCACAATTTCTGCCACAGTATTTAGGGTTGGGAGAAATGAGACTTCAAAAGCTTATTAGTTGCTAAAAATATGTTTCCAAAGGGAAACAAATGCAACACAATGCATCAACATCATTCCAAGTCTGCAGACAGCCTGAAATAATAGCTTTGATTTAGCTGAAATAATCATACAAATATCAATTAATTATTTCCCTAGTGATCAAACCACCAGCATTTGAATGTGTTCTAAATCCCAGCTAATTCCCAAACTTAACATGAGACCAAAAACCCTAGCTGCCAGTTGGCCCAAAATGACAGATTTTCCTGGAGTGTTCAATATTTTTCCTCCTTAAATTCTATGGCACACTGAATCTTAAAACTAAATAAAGCTGTAAAATAATTAATCAGGTATAAAATAAAAATAGGTAAAACAGGGATGTTGTTTTATTTGTTTAATATTTTCGTATTTAAATTGCTACTAACCTTCCAATTTTGTCTATTGCCAACAGATGCATTATCTGCAGGTTAGATCCCAGGAGAATTGTAAAACCCAGGGTAATTTGTTGCCAGGATTTAGTCAAGGTAATTGTGTAGTGTGCAAGAACCTGGTTTCCATCTTCAGTTTGTTATGTGTGTGCTTCTTTTCGTTTCTAATGCAGGACTTCCCCCAGGAGGAAATTTCTTCCCTTCCTTTTTTCCAAAATAATCCTCCTGAAAACTTAAATTAAAAAAGTGTGTCCTTGAATTAAATACTCATTCAGCATCACTCAGAATTTTACTCCAGAATAGTACATACAAAATCACATTTCCCTTATTTATTCATCCATGGCTAGGGCTTCTCCTCCAAAGCCCCAATAATTGCTAAAAATTTTAAATCTAGTTTTTATTTAATGGAAGCTGAATGTAATCTGTTGTGGTGTGACCCAAAGTGACTGCAGCTTTAATCAGACTCATCATCTTTAATAAAGTGATTTAATAATCACTTTGTTGATTTAATTCACGTTAGATAGCATCTGAAGTTGGCAGAGTTAAACCTCTTCGAACATTACCTTTTTCATTCCAGGAATAGCATTGGCTCCTGGCTAAAAAAAGCTCCACTTTATGTACACATATGCAGACTCTGAATCTTTACTCAAGATGGTCTGCATTTTTCCACATGTAGTGAACACAATCACAGTCATCCGTAATAGTGGGGAAAAAGCATTCGCAGCACAAAGTAGGTTTTGTGCTGCAGAGATGCACGGATGAAAGCACATGTTAAAGACAGGAGCTAGCCTGGATGCAAATTCTTCCTACTCAGAAAGCTAATGTGATAGTCATCACACTCAGGCTATCAAGCTCCTAGATATCAATTCAAGATTTACACATTTGTGATTCCAAATCCTACTGAAAAGATGAACAAATTGAGGCTTTATGCCTGACCACCAACTTGCACTGTGTTAACAGGATGTAGTCAAACCATGGCGGATGGCACCTGGATTCCAAAATGATGTAGAGGATTTTATTTTTTTCGGCAGTTTCTTTTGGGGTTTTGGATGTTTGTGGGTGGGTGGTTTGTTTGGTGTTTTTTGTTTGTTTGTTTGGGTTGTTTGTGGTTGTTTTT
>NW_009636443.1:0-11637 GCF_000690535.1 Cariama cristata | reverse complement strand
TTGGGGGGGGGGTTATTGTTTTTTTGTTTTGTTATGGGTTTTTGGGGGCAGGGCGGTGGTTGTTGTTTGAGTTTTGAGGTTGGTTTGTTTGTTGTTAAAAACACCAAGCTGAACATTTGTGCAGAAAAGGCACCCATGAATGTCACAACATACAAAGATTTACAGCTTACAGCCCTTGGACCAGGGAAAATGACCAAGAATCAGGGAAATCCTGGAAAAATTCTGTGCTCCTGGATACCGAGTTGTATCCATCGTGTCCATATGACAGCTCTTTTCACAGCTTGTAGGGATCAGTAAGACACTATCACCCTTAATATTTACAATATTTACTAAAATATATTCAAAAATTGGGCTCAAATGTTTAGTGATTACTGTTCTCTGGGAAAAGTATGTAATAGCTTCAATCATTTTTATGTGCTTTTAGGAAAACAGTGCCTGAGTAAATTAAGCCCAATGGTCTCAATTTCAATGGAGCTGTTGCAAACTAAAGAAAAAATATAATCACAAAGAAAAGAAAGTCAGATCTTATCACCTCATTCACATTTACAATATAAATACAACTACTCTGAATTGCAATGGAAGAAGCATCCTAGCTGCAAATACCTCCATTTATATTAATTACAGAATTCTTTCCACAGTGAGACAGGTGTGAAAGTAGATATCAGGTGTCGCCTGCTCATCTTTTTCCAACTAATGATTGACAAGAATGATTACAGTTCAACCAAAACAATTTGTACCGCCTGAAGGAATTATTTCAGTAATAGTTCTTTATCTATCTTCTTCCATTGCAAAACACCAATGCTTTTAATGGCTATTAAATCTGTAAGACATTAACACTTTATCATTTGTCTAAGGTGACTAAAACCTTAACTTAAACACCAGTTTATAGGTAGGTCCTGAGTGTCGTGGTTTAACCCCAGCCGGCAACTAAGTACCACGCAGCTGCTCGCTCACTCCTTTCCCCTCCCAGTGGGATGGGGAGGAGAATCGAAAAATGTAAAACTCATGGATTGAGATAAGAACAATTTAATAATTAAACTCAAATATAATACTAACAATAATAATAATAAAATATAAGAATAATAGTAATGAAAAGCAATAGAACAAAAGAACTACACCCCAAGAAAAGATAACTGATGCACAATGCAACTGCTCACCACCCACTGACTGACGCCCAAGCAGCGATCAGCACCTCCCAGCCAACTCTCCCCAATTTATATCCTGGGCATGACGTCAGATGGTACGGAATATCGCTTTGGCCAGTTTGGGTCAGCTGTTCTGGCTGTGTCTCCTTCCAATTTCTTGTGCCCCTCCAGCCTTCTCACTGGCTGGGCATGAGAAGCTGAAAAATCCTTGACTGAGCAACAACTAAAAACATCAGTGTATTACCAACATTATTCTCATACTAAATCCAAAACATAACGCTATACCAGCTACTAGGAAAAAAGATTAACTCTATCCCAGCCAAAACCAGCACATCCAGGTGCTCTTATTATGGGAAAACACGTAAAGAAGAATGACAGAAACTATATTTTGCAGGGGTAAATAATTTTGGATTTTCTTATTGAGAAGTCTGCATGTCTCAAAAGTACTGCCATACCCAAATATGCCAGCATTTCAAAGAATGGTTACAAAAAGGGTGTAGAATGGGGAGCATGTAAATCGATTCTACCTTCCTCTAGCAAAGGAGACCTTGCTTTTATCAGGATCTACTCTGTGTTTCTGACTCCACTGTAAACTCTGGAAGCAACGTGTATCCAGTGGTAGAATAAGAGATCGCAGGACCAGTCCCTCTTGGTGGAAGTCCTCTTCAGCAAGAAGATTTTACAGGGCCTCAGACACCGGGCAGGTACCCACCTCAATGTCGCAGGAGGTGTAACAGTGTCATTGTCTCCCATCTGGAGGGTGGACATACTGATACAAGAGCCTTTCACTCCCCTCCCCTATGCTAATATTCTTGAGCTTTACCCTACAAGACTAATAGTTATAAATTCAGAAATTGCAATTGTGGAAACTGTCACACAAACTCGGCGTGGTGACTCTCATACACTACATTTCTCTGGAGGCAAATATAACAATAACCGTAACAACCAAGAAAAAAAGAAAAAAAGCTAGATTGTGTAGTATTGTTTCTGTTTATAGGCAGAAGTGCCAGAAACAATAGCACTTGCTCTTATTCACAGTCGGTTCAAGATTAATAAAACTCATGCAGATTTTATGGACCTGGAGAGAGCTTATTTTTATGAAAAAAATTGATATAGATAAAATGTATGCTCCGCTGTACCTCAGTAAATCTGCAGGCCTTAAGCCGCTTCAGTGGAACTGCTGTGGAATAATAGCAGCATAATTAATATGGTAGTTTAACTGGGGAGTTTGCTTGAATATAGATCAAGTTCCAGTTTCATACATAGAGCATTTTTCACATTGTTGTTCATAGATTGTGGAATAGAAATGAAAGATGAGATCAGCTAACAGAGCGTCTCCTAATATATGTAGATATCTTCCATCAGTAACAATGAATTTTTTTCCAAGGAAGATTGTCCTTATCTTCCTTTAATTCTAACAACATAAACATTTCATTCACTTTTAGTATGTGTTTATCTGTTTGTCTCGAGTGCTTTCAAATATTGCTCAAATAATCCTGTACTTTGTTAAAACAACAGGAAATGGACTGGGTAAGTCATTCATGTTCACTCTATTTACTATTTAATCCATAAATTCCTGCCCAAAACAGTTGAGAATTAAAAGGAAAATATGTCTTCACCAAATCTTGATTTATAAGATACTACTCAATGCACATTTCAAAGATAACTTGTTCTGTGAGAAGTAGTAAACGATAACAGGCAGCACAACAAACAGAGTTACGGTACAAGAAAGAAGTAAAAACGCAAGTAATTGAATACATAATTACGGAAGTATAAGCTGAGTAATATTCAGGATCTGAAAAACAAAAATCCAGTTCTAGGCATATCCTTGCTAACCTATTGGTTGATGCATACTTGCTTGAAATAAACAAGGCAAGCAAGTAGAAAATAACCTTTATTTAGCAGGTCTCCAAGAAGATTTCTCAGGGTTAGAGTCTGATTTCATGCGGTGCATGTAGGTATATGCAGCAAATGGAGCCCTACTGCTTGGAAATCTCACAAAAATGAGGAAAGTTCCTAGTCAACAGGCTCATTGCCCTGAATTCAGGGAAGCAAATAAACATTTCCCACATCAGTTTTTGGTGCCTCAAAGGATGTATATGTGATCACCATCTTCCTTTCTTCCCCAAGCACTAGCAAAATAAAGCAGTAGCAGGTACTGGCCTGGGCTGACTGGCTGTGCACACTCAAACAAGGTATGAATAGGGCATAATTGATGCATAAACTGACACAAGCAGCAGGATGATGTTATTAAGAGTCTTTTGTATCTCATTCTCTGAGACGAGGCACACGATAACAACTGAATAGGCTTTATACACACATGCACGTATTTCATGGGCATGTTTTGTTTTGGGTTCCCCACCACCACCCCCGAAGATAGGCATATCCTTTTTCAGGTTCTCTCTAGAAGTCAGTAATCTAACACAAATCCAACAGTATTTGAAATTCAATCGAGGACAGACAGATGAGTCCTGCTTTGGATCCTGACTTGCAATTTGCCCACTCGAAGCAGCTATCCAGGGCCTGAGGCACCTTCCAAACCACAGTATGGGAACTGCTGCAGCCCTCAAAAGGAGAGCTATCAGTATGAATAAAACAAACCAGCATAGAAACAGAGGTCTATTAACCCAGAACTCAGGAAATTTTTTGCAGACCAAATGATTATAAACATGCTGCCCTATCAAACAGATAGTAACTGTCCAATTTTTTCAATCATTCTATTATAATTCCAGCCTAACATCTATCTTCTTACACAGCTGTATAAACTCTAACACCTTGAATGCACAGTGTATAGTTATCCAACAGCCATAGATTCAAATTTTTTCTACTTATCTTGTTTGTAGGAAGCCTGCCTTTTATTTGCACTGCTCTGTTACCTCTGATCCACAGAGTCCCAGAGTGTCTTACTATGCACCAAATCCCTTCCTTATAAGTTAATCATGTCATGACTAAACCTACATGAATGAATGACAATATAAAAAAAAAAGAACAAAACAAAACCCAGAAACAAACAAAAAAAAAGAAAAAAAAAACCCACACAAAAAAACTCCAAAGCCTTGAGGAGTTCAGATAACCAAATTTCTATTTCCCACAAGATGTAGCAGTAGACAACATACCGAAACTTAGAATCACTTCACAACATTAACTCATCATTCCATGGGGACCCAAATGGCTGATCACAGACAGGACTCCTTCTTACTCAGTTTGGAAATCCCGTTGTAGGTTCAGCACACACCTGAGTGAGGAACTGTAGTGCTCAATTCACTTGTCAGGTCAACACTTTCCATTTCTTAAGAGTGCACAGCAAACTTTGCACATAACGGAAACCATATTTGAAGTTGTGATCTGTAATAGTTTAGACCATTACAGTTAGAAAAGTAATTTTTGTTTGATGATGAACGGAAGTTTTCTGTGAAACTTTAATAAGCTTTTAATTAATTTTTGAATGAATGTGTTTACAAATACAATTTTCCAATATATTACTTTAACACTGTTTTTGGTTAAAATCAGCTTATTTAAAACTGACTTTTGTAACAGGTAAGCAAACTGATACAGATCATGTTAAATTTGTGTCTCGTGGTTTTTCGATTAGATTTAGCAATAATCAGGGAAAATAATTGTGATGATTTTCTAAACACACTGCATTCATTAAAGACTATATTCTATATACCAGTATTGTTCCACAAGATTTCTTCTATGTTATGTCATATAAAATGTGTTGTAAGATTTGTAACAAAAAGCAATACAACAAACCATGAAAATTAATTACACTATGCCCAACAAAATTCAAATATCTCGGATTGAACCATGCAGAGAAGATTACCTACAAGAGAAAAAATCCATTTGTGGGTATCGTTCCTCAACAGGAGCTTGTTTGCAGAGGAAGTTTATTTCAGTATATAGGTGAATTTTACATGCACACCACTCAATCCAAGGAGTCCTTAATATTAAGCTGAATTTTGCATGCACATCACTCAATCCAAGGAGTCCTTAATATTAAGCTAAGCAGAAAAAAAGAATTATTCTTGTGAAAGCTTTTGAATATTTCATTCAATCTCAGGAACTCCCAGGTGGAACAATGTGTGGAAAGATGGCGGAAGCTAGAAAAGGTAGTGTAAGGGCCCAACTGCAAATCCCAGGTCTAAGTTATGTCAGAAGGGACTTGATCTTTGGTCTTCCACAATGGAAGTGGGTCACTGTCATGATTAAAGTACTTGCTATGCAGAAGTGCCTCTCTCTTGTGAGGAACTTTACTAATCTTTTTTATTTCCCAAGAGAAGTGCCCATTTAGAACAACAAAAAACCACCCACAACCAAACAAACAAAACCAACCTTCCAACAACAGATGAAATCTCTGTAAAGACAACTCTTATCATCTCTAATTTTTATATTTGTATGCCAGAGGCATCAATCATCCTTTTAATATTATTAGGTCTCTGCAGAGATAAGAGAGTGTTTACATATCACACTTCACTGAACAATTGACACATGCATTGGTTTCCTGGCTCTCAGTTCATAAGCTTGACAAGCAAGAAGCAGCAGCAACAAATCAAATTGAGGTTTCAGGGGTTCCAAAGATACTTGGACATTTAATTACACACTACCACCCACTTGTGTTCCTCATAGATTGCTTTAGATTCACCCAGGCAGTTAGGAACAATGTTTCTTTTGTCATTGAATGAGTGATAACCTACAACCTAATAACCAAGCAATATCTATGCCATGCCTTCTTTCTCTCCCTCACTCTCTCAGACAGTCCATGCCTGGATGTCAGACTGCAAGCTTGAATTAAGGATCCTGATTTACCAGGAAGAGATTTTTCTACAGTAGCCAGCCTACAGAAACTAGCATCGTGTCTCTGCCTAAGTATTTCCTCTCCCTTTTTCTTTACCTCATTCTTCCTTTTCCCTGTCACTCAAAACCTTAACAAACCATACTCAAACCAGAATTGTATAGGAGAAAAAGGGTTTAAAAAACCCAACCAAACAAAAAAAAACATCACCAAGCTCATTGCATATGTTAGTTGAGAAACCTGAGATGTTCTCAGTTTTATGGAGCTGGACTTCTGCATGAAGCTTCTGCAATTGACAGACTATATGAGCTTGTGAGAAATATTGTTCTTTCAACAATGACTTTTAAGTTTCACATTTCTAAATGTAGCTGACCAAACTGGTGGATACTAACACTTTTGAATTATAAGGCATTTCAAACATGAGAAGTGACTCAAGCCATGTAGTTAGGAACAAGCACTAAGCATCATTTCAAAAATTCCTGGATAAAACTTATGCTATTATATAGATGAATACGAAAGTTTTCAAACCCATTTAAAATGAAGCTCTAATACTCATACCAGTACTTTTATGGCCCAATGGAAATAAAATTATATAAACAATTACGTTTACTGTAAATTTTTACTTCCTTGTATACAGGTCTATAAATGCACTTTCTGCTTATCTCAGAAATAAATAGAACTGTTGCTATTCAAATAATTTGCCACTATTATCTTGCATCTGTCAAGCTAAAAATCTAAAAAATTAAAAATCTTTTTATTACATTTGCATTTAGTTTCCTATTTCTATATACAACTTACAGGCCTTGGAAAAAAATAGTGTCCTTCAATCAGTCATATACAGATAAAAGCTACTGTAAAGTGAATTAACTTATTTTCTATTTCTTAGTAATAGTGTCTTTCCAAATCATCTATTGATCTGTAAGCATATGAAGCTTTTTTTAAAAAAATTATACTACAATCTATTAATAATAAATTATAACTGCTGTGCTATAAGACAGATGACTTCTACTATCACAGAAAAGATTATTTTATAATGTAATTCTAACTTGAAAGGAAAAATAAAAAAGTACATATTCCATGGTCTTTGTTTTTCTTCTCCCATATATTTTAGGACATTCCTGTTTCCTAACATGTAAAGTAGGGAAGATTTTGCCCAGTGGGGGAGGTGGCCATGCAGTAACAATTTATCTATTTACTCCATGGTTTGGATATTTTTTTTTTTAAAACACTTAAAGCACTTGAAATAATACCCATCTTCAGTCTTAATTTTCTGGTTGTAGATGTGGTTTAGTATCTCTTTATGTTCCTGCTTTTAAGTCATTTATATTTTCAAAAGTAATCCCAGGCAGCATAGTACGCCTGATCTAATGTATCTAATGTCACTAACGGAACTTAAATGGTTCTTTCTGCAATTTAGAGTTAGCTCCTTCTTTTTTTTTTTTTTTTTAAATCTAATACTTTGAGGGCTAATAACTATAAACAAGAAACCACCTGCAATATGAGAGCAGACCTTCAGCATGGACAAGTACCAAATAATCTCTGCTTACCCATTACTCTGGCAACTCCCAGCTCCCTCAAACTTTTAATTATTACACAGAAAGGTACAAGAAAAGAAAAGGAAATAAAATATTCATGTCTCGATGCAACCTTTCCAATTTCTAGGATGCTTCCAACATTTTCAAGGAAACTAGTTGGCTTCTCACTCCAATATCATTAGATGGTGGCATTGCACATCAAGGTACGTAAGGAGAAGTTTCATATTGCAGCAGAACTTGGAAAACCCATTGCATTATCACTACCCATTAACCTTGAACTTAAACCATTTTTAGCTGGAAGCGTGAGCCAAAAATAGGCTAGTACTGTCAATATTAATCTTTCTCTGACTTTCGGCAGGAAGCTTTATAAAAGGCAGGAGGTTGTCTTCTAAAAGTAGTTACTTTTCTACTGCTTCTAGAAGCATGCTTTCATTAATTTCTTGATTGGATATACAGAAAGGAGAAAAAGTATCAGGGTGGGGGAGCAGGCAGCTGGCTACCTCATAAGGACATCAACACAGCAAAAGGTTAGGAGATTGCTCATCCATGGGTAATGCAGCCCAGGACAAAAGAGAAACCACAGCCTTGAGAAATGGTCAAATTGGAGGGGAAGTAGAGAACTGATTTTCCTGCATGGACAGATGGGGATTCTCTTCCTCGAAGCAAGGAAAGAAATACAAGCTACTAGGAATTTTCAAGAGGGAATAGATGGACAAATTAAATCTCTTCATGGAAAATGTTTGTGTTGCCCGTCTGAACTCAGTGAACAGGATTTCAGATCCATGCCTTAGCTGAGTCCAGCTGTTAGCCTGGGGCAGTACAGCATCATGAGAGGAAGCAGAATTACAAGCAGGACTATCTGAAGTTATTAAAGGTGCAAGGTTAATACTGACAATATGGCTTGGGGGCTAAGACACTTCAGCAACCAGTATCACATTTAATTCCAGTGGATGAACTTTAGTTACAAACTGAAATTATAGGGGAAAAATAATCAAAAAAACCAAACCCCTATATTCAGTGAAAACCTGAAAGGAGTCAAGAAAGCAGTCTTTCAGCCTACAGGTTTTTGCTATTATCATCTCATTTCACTCATACTTACGTATCCCTTTGAAAAGCACTTAAATACACAGGAAAATATTATAATGTTTGTGTTGTTTGTGGAAACGCTCAAACTAAAAACCTCTAAAGTTTTAGTCTTTTAGGTCTGAACACAGGGAATGGGGACAAGCCTTTACATAAAGCACAACTGTAATTTGCATTCCTTGAAGTGTTTGGTGTTGGGCGTGGCATTCACTTATGAAAAAGTCACAGACAATAAGATGACACAAAAGAGGAAAGAAAATAGTTTGCATACAATTGTATCTCTTTTTGCTCAACCACATATTAACAAGTATGGCCCTTAGCAGGACTGAAGAGAAGGAATGCTGCAGAACTGAACTTTAAGAATATAACTAGGACTTCATGCCTAACAAGCTATTCTGTTTACTTCCAACATAATTAAAAAGGTCTTCAGTTTGCCAGGATGTTTTGAAGGACTGGTTGTAATCACAGGAAAGGCTATTGCATCTCCAAGATCTCTGCACAATCAAAAATCTTCCCTTTTTCTTTAGTCAGATTATAAACTAGGTTTTGTATACTAGCTGTTAAACTATGAATTTGAGATGTTCCCCACACCGTGACAGCTAGGTACTATGAAGCATTAGTTTAACATAGCAACAAATACAAGCTAAAATTTTGTTATTAACTTAGCAAATAAAAAAAATTTAAAAATATAGTGGCACCTAAGAATCCCAGGCTTACTATGCTAAACTGTAATACCATAAAGTAGCGGTACTGCATTTTTTAAAATTAAAACAATGAGATTTAAAATAAGTATTTTAAATATTACAGGAAATGTGAAATTCAGAATTCTATTAAATAAGTATTTTCAAGAATTAGAAATGTGTTCTTAAACCCATTGTTGAATTTTCTGCAAAAATCCTTTCCCCACAAAATGCAGTGTTTTGTCATAACATCAACAGCACCAAAAAATCAGCAGTCCCTAATTGTAATCAACTCTAATGCAAATCAAGTAGAACTTACAAATAGTGGCTTATCAAAAAAGTACTATTTACATCAGTAATAGAAACATAAGTAAAAATCAATTATTAATTCCACTACAATATGCTGTATTCCTCTTGTTAAAAAAAAAAAAAAGAAAAATTATACCATATGAAACTAAACAATGAAATACAACTTGAACTTGTGGTATTAAAAAAAAAAAAAAGCTCTACACTTCTGAAGTGATTCTACTTAATGTTTGAATGCAGCAGTAAATCTTTCCCAAGAGACTGTCATAAGAACTCACATTCCTTCCATACAAGTCAAGGAAACAGCCATTGGCTTCTCCTCCACCACTCATTACTCTGTGCATAACAACATGATTTGAAAAAGACTAGAAAGGAATAAAAATCTTGTGCTTTTTCCACGGGAAAAAACATCAGTGAACAGCTTTTTGTTGAGAATGCACTAGAATAATGAGGATTGCCTAAAACAGTAAAAATAAAATAATCTAACAGATTCCTAAATAACCTTGTCTTCCCTTGTTCCTTCAAAAATAATTGTTGGAGGTTTCATATTTCATGTAAAACGTCAAGAGATGGAATTTTGCCTACCTGTGGCAGACAAAGGGGTATTTTTTTCTTCCCATTTTAAACACTTTGACCATGAAGAAGCTGTATTTAAGTGAATACTACTGCCACAGAAATGAAACTGTCACTGAGTACACAGAGCAGACAAGAACTTCATGAACAGTTCTATAAAACGTCGAGTGCAGCAAATATACAGGCCACAAACTTTGGAGGTAGGGTCGGAGGAGACGCAGCAGGCACTGCTTGCTGACTGTCTCACCCAGAATCCAAGCTGTAGTTTTCTCCCCATGTCCATGCCAGCTGCCCAAGCACAACTACACATCACAAACACTGACACACGCTCACAGGTAAGTCCTGCAGGTTAGTCCGGTTTGAGGAACATCACAGCCAACCAAACAGGAGGACATGGTTCCGAACCCATCCAGCAGGAGACAGTAAACACATCTGGTAAGCATACTGAATTTTACAATACAGTTTAAGACTAAAAGAAAGACTAAAAGACATGCCAAAGATGGCCTAAGACCTTTCACTGCTTTGCAGTAATCTCCTGGTTTTGTCTTGTTTAATAATCCTTCAGAAATAGTTCTGAGACCCTTGACAAACCAATCCAAGCATGTAAAGTAGACATATGATGACCAGATGGCCCATACTTTTTTACTTCAACATCCATATGCTTCAAGTATATTTTCAGATTGCTACTAAAGAGTTGTGGTTTAGGGTTACAAAGATCCTAGGTGGCAGGAAGAATCTTTACAGATGTTGGAAAAAACCTTTCACCATAGAAGGACCTCACTAAGCACACATTGTAGTTGGAATTAAGCTGATTTGCTGCATATCTCTGAGGTAGCAAAAAATTCCAGTTCTCTCTGATGTCCTACTGATAGTACTATTTTTAAAACTGTTATTGAGGGAACAAGACTGAGTTAAAACTGTATTCTTATTGCTGGATTATTCTGGTTGACAATACTGGACACAGAATTGAGAATACTGAAAAATACTAATAAAATAAATGCCTATCCATTTGGTGATCCATTTATCTCTTGATTAAAAGCCAACTGTATTGAAGAAAAAGACTTCAAACTACAAATGAGGCTTTCCATTTTGTACAAATCATTAAAAACTAGTAAGCCATAGAGAAATAGCATATTCTATTGAGTACTGCACATTATACAGTGTTGTCAAGAATGTAAGAGTAATTAAAAAGACTGTAGATATTTTATAGATTCAAAACTTCATCTTAACCAAAGTTTAAAAACAATTCATATTTTTATTTCAGATAAGCTTTCCTGAACTCACAGATCACAGGACTGGTAATAGACAAACCTGAGGTACTGGTATTCAGGAGGCCAAGTTCTGCAAGGAAAGTAGACTCTTGGGCCAACTGAGGTAGTTGGGAAAAAATTAACTTCCTTTAGTTCTTCCTGTATTATGAATGATAAAGCCATGTTCCTTGGATTGGCAGTATTTATCCCTTATGATCTCATTAAATAATCTCTCATAGATCACAGAGTGGTTTGGTTGGAAGAGACCTTAAA
>NW_009636442.1:4746-11017 GCF_000690535.1 Cariama cristata | reverse complement strand
CCGGCATCAGGCGTCACCTCCTCGCCCCAAATTTGCCGCTTCTGTCCCCATTTTGGCCCCACAGCTTGGGAGCATTGTGGTCTTGCTTTTGGGGGAGCATCTCTGTGGGTTTGTGGGTCTGTCCTGCTGTGACGGGGGGAAGCATGACCCAGAGATGTGCCTGGGGCGGGCAGTCGGTGCAACAAGGTCCCCACCCCATTGGGTCCCATTACGTATTTCCCACTAAACCACCCCAAAATGGGAGTCTTGTGGCTGGGGGGGGGGTTTATCCAAGTCCTGGGCTGGGAGGACGTTGGGACCTGGGGGGGTTCGAGCATCCAAGTCCTGGGCGAGGGAGGGGATGTGTTGGGACCTGCAATTGCAGAGCTTTTTTCCAAGGCAGGAAAAAAAAAAAGGAGAAAGAAGTGGGGAAAGAAAAATGAGCAAAACAAGGGATGCAATCGCATCTTCCCACCACACAGATGGTGCAATTAGAGGACAAATCCTTCGCCGAAGACGATACCACTCCAAGAAAGCAAACAGTTCCACGGGGGGTCCTTTCCCTGGTTTAAAAGGCTGCCAGCAGCATGTAATTCCTTGATGGAAATTGTATATTCAAGTACTTCAGATGGTTATGAAAACAGCGGAGGACACGGAAACGAGTGTTTTCCACCCTGTAAAGTTCAACAGAGCCTCGTCCTTGGGGTGCAGGGGGCTGCTGGAGGAGAGGGGTGAACCCCACACGGTTAATTTCAGGAAACTAAAAATCCCAAGAAAAAGGAGTATCCAGGTGCGTCGCCACCCAAGCCAAGGCTGCAGGTGGATTTGGGGTGCGGTGGGAGCAGCCCTGCCTCCCTTCTCGCCTCCCTCCGTCTTCTTGGGTCGCTGACTCGGGCTCAGGAGACCAGAAACAATTTCCCAGCGCTTTAAATTGAGTGCTTCCTATATGAGAGTTTAATTAGCACATTATAGGACAGTTACTGGGCATTAGGATTTTTTTTTATAATTATTAATATCATATTAAACAATGAATTATCACGAACAATTAAAATTAATTACATTTCTCCAAGTTAATTAAATTATTCCTATAATAGGGAGACGAGTGTGTTCCACCATAAAAATTAGTGTCCCTCACGGGAGAGTTGAACAGCGTGTCATCGGCGGGAGCGGGGAGGGGGGTCAGCGCTCCCTGATTTCACTTCTCTGTTGGTTTCCCTCATTTCCCTGCTCATCCCTGTCCCGTCTCTGCGTCCCCCTGACACCTTGCTCCATGGGCTTGGATATGGTGGGTTTTTCAGATATTTCTCCAAGGAAAGGTTAAAAACGGGTGTCTTTGCTGAGTTCTTCCATAGGAAAAGGGATTTTCATTAAAATAAATGACGATTTTTATTGAAGTAGCTGGAGGGAGGTCTTGAGTGGAGTCTAAGGGACATGCCCAGGGTCACTCAGGGAATGCTGTAGCAGAGCATCAATCCATGGTAGCACATTTCCAGCCCTGCAAGCCCCCAAATACCCCTAATTCGGGCGGTTTTCCCCCTTGCGTCACCCAGGCTTGGTTTTTCCCACACCAACACAGATTTAGAAAATTGCTCTTCACCGAGGGGATATTTTCAGAGGTTCAAAATCCCCCGTTCCCCATGAAAAGAGCTGCACAGCACTAAGCACAGCAGCACGGCCGCATTGTGCCCGGATCCGGCCATCTGACCTTCCTTGTTCTTGCCCGTAATAACTGTTATCCTCCATAATCGCTGGGAAATAACTCGGGGTCATTGTGCACCTTCTTGCAATTTTCCCCCATTTATCCGATGATGGTTTGTCCAGGCCGGGTGGGGATGGGACGTAACGGTTTTATTTGATATTTTTTTCCTCTCCCTTTCTTAAATGGATTAACCCTTTGTGGGTTAAAAAAATGGGGTATTGAGGTTCTCCACTCTGCTCGTGAGTTGGCCAGTCCTCTGCAAAAAAAATAACCTCGATGATAATTCCTATTTGGGAATAGCTTCTGTGCCTTTTTTTTTTTTTTTTCTTTTTCCTTGTCTGAGTACACTTGTAACCAGGACCTTAACAGGGAAGGGGAGAAAGAGAAAAGCCATGGGAAAAGGTCATTTTGTCTCTCTCGAAGTCTGGAACACCCCGAGATGGAGCAGTGCAAATCCCAGTGGGATGGGATGCTGCAATGGGATGCAATAAGCGCATTTTTGGGGTGCGTTTAGTAGCTGGGGGGGTATCTCGGGTTGCTTTGCCTTGCTCCGAGCCTCTCCCACTGCCGGATTCACCCCACTGCCCTGGATTTATTCACTTCAGGGACTTCTCTGCTTAATGACTGGCTTTAAATTGTCCCTGTATTTACCCCATCTGCAATGTTCCCATTACACAGACAAGGGGGAAAAAAAAAAAAGCCCCGTGGATTCCCAAAAGACACATAAATGCAGAAAAATCCCACTCAAACCCAGCCAGCAAAGCACTTAAGCACCTCTGTGGCGATGCTAACGCTGCTGCCACGATTGGCAAGGAACAAGGGCTCCATTTGGGCCGGATCCGGCCCGTTTGCGGCTGCCGAGGGATGAAGCAAGGACCGTGGGAGCAAGTCCTCGTGCCCGGGTGACAGCCTGTCCTTGTTTTACAGCCTGACCTATTTGTTTCCATCCATCGCACCACGCGAGCATCCCTCTCCTATTTGCGTTGGTGTCACCGAGGCGGTGACACGAGTCGGAGCCAGCCTGGGGAAATGAAAAAAAAAAAAAAATCTCTATTAATAAAGTGCTGGGCGTGCTGAGGATGGCCCGGGCTCTGCTAGAACCTTGTCTTTATTTCTGCAAAACGCTGCAATATGGTATATGTTGCTTTGCCGTAGGGTTGAAACACAGGGAGAAAAATCCATTTATTGCAAGAAAATTCTTTATTTTCCCTGCTCCCCTTTATAACACTGAAATTTTATAACACGGAGATTTTGAGAGTACTGAGATTTGGCCCTTTTAGAGCTGCGATGGGCACCTCGGCCACGTGCGCCGAGTCGTGCCGCCCTGCTCCCACCCTCTTAACCTTTTAAACTTAATCTTTTTAAAACGCAATAAGGGACAAGAGCTTTGTGGCAGGGGACGAGCGTGAATATGGCAGCGAGGAGCTAAGCTCAGCCTAGGTGGGATTTAGGTGCTGGGTTTGAGCTCAGCAGGAGCTGGAAATCCTCCCCCAAAGGGCAGTTGCGAAAGAAGGGGGATGCTCCTCCAAGAAGCAGCTGCTTTTTGCAGTTTCCCCATAATTTTTGCAGTTTCCCCGTAATTTTTGCAGTTTCCCCGTAATTTTTGCAGTTTCCCCTGAAGTTCTGCAGCCAGCTCTAAGCGAGGGGGCAGGAGTTGATTTGCCCCAGGTGAGGCATCGTCAGTGGCTTTACCAGGAGCAGGTGGGAGCCGCAGGGGTTCCTGGGCTGGTGGGGCTGCGTGGGCTCTCGGTGCTGCTCCTTTTGGTCTTTTTTTTCCCCAAAACTGGGGAAAAAATTGTTCTACCGAGCCTAATCCTGCCGGCTGGTGGCTGCAGGAACTGAGGTGCTGGTTTTGAAGAAGGACGGCTGGGACTCGCCTTGCAGCTTTTTTTTCCTCCTGCGCCGGAGGATGCGCGGTAGGTTCCCGATGTGGTTTATGTCTGGGCTCGTTTGGAAATGGTAACTTGTAAGAAGGAGTTGGGTTTTTTCATGAAGTCTTTTGACAGAGGTGGGTTTGCACTTTGTAGGGTTGTTTTGGAGAAGGCAGGCTTCAGAAATGTTCTGGGCTTGATTGTGCTTGTTTTTTTTTTTACTTTATTGCATGGGTTTTCCTTGCTGTGATGGGTTTTGCACTGGCTGTGTGTCCCACCAAGGGGGAATTCACATCGTCTGCTCGAGCTGCTCCATATATCCCAGCCTGGTCCAGCGCTTTTCCAAGCTGCTGGGATAAACACATCAGCTGTGGTACCCAGGACGGGGCGCGCATCCCTGGGGGCACGTTTGACGTCCAGACCTGCTTTTTGGGGTCCCCCCGATGACACCAGCGTCCTGGTTTTTGGGTTCCGCTCTACTTTACCCTTCCTCTGTCCCAAGAAGCGGTTTAATTAGTGGGCCCTGTAATTAGGGCATTTATCTGGGAGGTGGGAAACGCTGCTCGGCATCTGCTCTCCGAGGATGCATCGCGTGCCCTCATGTCCTGCACGCAGCCTCCCATGCGCCGATTGTGCTGCATTGCACCAGCTCATGCTTGCAATACGTGCCAAAAAAACCACACAGCTTTGGGGAAAAAAAATTAAAATCAGACTTTTTTGCCCCATTTCCACCACCTTGAATGTGGATGAAACACCAGTGCTGGGTGAGGGGCAGTGGAGCCAAGCTGAATTTTTTCCAAAGCTCATCCCAGGACAAGGGAACAAAGATTCCGTGCAATCTCCAATTTTTTAAAATCAAAGCTTGAATTGGGCTTCAAAGGAGGAAAATGCTACATTTTCTGCTAATTTAGGTTCCTCCTAAATGTAAAACGTCCTGGGGAATAGATGGACAGAAACTGGTGGTGCCATTTAGAGCCGTGGCTAAAAGCTTAATTCGTTTTGCTAATGGGTGCGAAGGTAAATGGAAAGCGATGTAATGGTGTGGGTTTGCAGCAGCAAAGTCACGGGGCTTCGATAAATGGGGAGGAAAGAGTAATTAATGGGATAAGTTTGAGGGATGTGTAAGCTGGCTAATGGAGGCGTTATGGCATGATGTGCTCGTTTAGGACTTGAGCGAAATCCGGCTGTTTTTTCCCTAAAATATCTGCAGAGTTGGTACATGGAATGGCATGATACTGGCACGTGGGTTGGGAGGAACTGGGTAAACTGGAGACCTGCCGCCAAACACGCCTAAACCACACAGCCTGGCGCGGGGCAGTATTTTGGGATTAAAAACTTGTCTTTCTGAAAGGATAACCGTCCTCTCTTGGCATTGTCTGTGTGTCCTTCGCTGACCTCCCACTCCGGCGTGCCACAGCTTGGCTTTTCGGTGCAATTTTCCTTCTTCCATGCCCTGAGAGGGGATGAGGTGGGGACCCCTTTCCAATGCTCCAGCTTCCCAGCTCCAAGGCTGGATGTTTCCCTCCCCAGGGATGCTGCAGACCCCACATTTAGGCTGTGCGGGGAAAACAGGCGCAGGTTAGCGGGGATGGGTGCGATTTTATTGCTCCAGGAGATTTTGCACCCAAAGCATCTCCCCACCTACTCCGCCTGCCAAAGCCCCTTTTGCAGATCCGCATTATATATTTATTGTCTCGCTCTTATTTCCCATCCTTGCACCAACCCGTGGGGCTGGGAGATGCCGGGAAGGGTCAGCAGAATTGCTGCTGCCGGACCCGTTTCCATCCCGTTTATCCCCCTCCCTGCCCATTTGTACCCTCTGCACTTTTCTTTTCTTCCCTTCTCTTTCATTTCCCCAGAGCACTGCGTGCTTTGCTCGCTGCTGGAGCAGCGCAGGTCCGTACAGGCAGGTGGAGTTAATTTATAGGCAGCCTTTCTCCCCGCGTTCTTGACCGTGAGCGTTTCTGTTGGCACTCCCTTGCTCGTACCATATAACTTGCAATCCTCTATTATTGTCTGCTTTTTTCCCCCCTACCTGTAGTTTAAGTGTTTTATACTGGTGTCCTCCGTTCCCGGGTTGAATCGCTTCCTTCAAGTGTTACCAGGCGATGGCAGGAAATAAATGCAAGAACCAGGCTTTTAAGGGCAGAAAAGGAAGCATCGTTTCATTAAATTAAAATCCACCAATGTAAATACATTTTCATTATCAGTAGGAAAAGTGCAGACAAGGCAAAGGAGACTTTTAAATACGAAAATGTCTTTATCCGGAGGTCTGCCCGCGCCTGGGGCGGGGGAATGGGAATTGCGGTAGCTGAAGCCGTTGCTGGGGCTGGGTGCTTCGGGAGTTGGGGAAAGGTGGGTATTTCTGTGCTGCTCCGCTCGCTGGACCCCCGGGGGGGCTCTCCTGGTGCTTTGCAAAAGGAATAAGGAATTAAAGGTTTTGCCGGGGGCTTTGGAGGGGTTGAACCCAAGCGGTGAACATCATGGCTTGGTCTTCTCTCCATCTGGATGGAGAAATCGAGGTCTGGGGGGGCTCAGGGAGGGGTTTTGGGTGCCTCGTTGAATATATCACAAAGCTGCTCTTGGCTCGATGCTCAGAGCTCGGAATGCACTTTTATATTTATTTTTTTTAATTAACCTTAAATATCCCTTTCCAAAACGGGGGCAGGTCCTTGACCGCAGGTCACCGGCTCCGCACCGGCGGGGGGGGGCCGCGCCCAGC
>NW_009636442.1:0-4673 GCF_000690535.1 Cariama cristata | reverse complement strand
CCTGCCGTTTCACGCGGTAAATGGTTTAGCGGCGGCTTGGTGGGAATTAGCTGGGCTGGGAGATAACGAGGAGGAATCGCGGCGCGTGGAGGGTCTCCCCATTTATCTTCCAGCTCGGGCACATTTTGGTTGAATTCCCAAGATTTTTTGTGCAATCACAAAGGGGAGAAACCAGCGTTTCTCTTCCCAAAGCCTGAGCCGCTCGTGCGATGATGAGATGCCGGGAGCCTTAAAACTACAGTAATCACGAGGCTGTCAAACAGCACATTAAAGTAAGTAATTACAAGCGTAGAGGGTTCCTAATTCTGTGCAAATTTTAGCTTAACACAATTTTTCATACCAAAAAAAAAAAAGGAGATTGAATAGATTGCGACTGGCTCTGCTTGCAGCCTGTTCGACACCTGCCTGCCCGGTGCTCCGGGGGCTGGTGGTGTCCGTCGGGGGGAGCTGAGATGCCGTGGCACGTGGTCAGGAGGGGAAAAACCTGGGTTTGGGGGGATTTGGGGGGTTTTCTAGTCTTTGTGGTCACAAGGAGAAGTTTGGCTACAGAGCCAAATGATCCTGTGATATAAAGAAACCCTTCAAACATAGAGTCGTAAGTGGTTCAGGTTTCATAAAAGATCTTTTGAATCGGGAGACAGAAGAGCAGCTTAAATTTTGTCGGCGGTTTTGGCTGAACCTTTTTTCCGCGGAGTGCCTTTGCGGAGGTAGGGACGGGTGATTGACTGACAGCGGCGCTGCTTTGAAGATGTTTCGGAGTGATTGCAATAGGTTTTTATGTTCTGAAATTGTCAAAATGGAGCGGCTTTGTAGTTGCAAATGATTCGCTTTGGAAAGCGAAGCCGGTGATGGGAGGAAATTGAAATTGGGAAGGAGCAGAAACGCGCCTGGGAGCTGGCGCGCCCCTAACCGATGGGAATCCGTCCCCCGTCGTGGTCTTTTAATGCAAGTCTGGGTTTACCTGTTGGCTCAGGAGCAGTCCCTTGCCCTCTTTTCAGGGATGCTTCAGGTGACAATGGGGTTTTCGTGACCCCAAAAGCTGTGACGTGGCTTGTCCGTGGCCCTTCGGTCTCCCTTGGTGGCAGTGTCGGTGGTGAACGCCCTGGTGAGGCTGCAGGGTGCTGCTGGCTCCTGGTTGCACACCCAGCCCCATTATTTCTGTCCCAATTTGGAGACGTTTCTGCTCACGGCAAGGAGGTAGCCATGCTCTTACCTCTGCCACGAGGATTTTGCCCACAAAACTCTTTCTCCTTTCCTTTTTTCCAACAGAAAGAGGTTTGCTGGTGCTCAGAGAGCAGAAATCACCTTCTTTATGATATTGCAGGCACTGACAAAGATGCAGTTGGGTAATGCAAGGATCTACCGGGTCATGTTTTGCCCCAAAGTCCCAACATCCCAAAAAACTTCATGCAACCAAGCTCAAAAGCATTGATTTAGTGTTTAAGCCTTCGAAAGGCAACCTTGCTCATCTCCCTCTCCTGCTCAGCCTCTTACCTGGCATCTGGGAAGGAACAAAGGGGAGAAATAATCCCCCGTAATTTGGGGATAAACCCACTAACGGGGTCGGAGGCTTCGGGAAGACCCAAGTACCCTCTGGGATGTTTGCAGAATGTGATGCAGGCCCCATCCCTGCCTGTGCAGAGGTCGTTAATGACACTTTATATGCAACCGTCTTGAAGAAATGGGGAAAATAAATTAAAATGAAATTGCGAGGCTCTTGAGTACGAGTGGTGTGAGGCAAAGCCCCGTTCGAGGCTGTTTTCACCCATCTCAAGCGCATGGGATTGACGCGGATGTTGGCTTCGCCCTGCTCTGCATCATGTGGATTTAAATGGCTTCGGGGAGAGGAAACATTTGGGGTGAAACGTTGTATTTTTGGGGAATAATTACTCAGTATGGGGCTTGTGCTGCCTGGGGTCCTGTCCCATCACGGGCTGGGTCTCTCCTCTCTGCAGCATCCCTTGTTTGTGGTCTGTCGGGAGTTGTTTGGTTTGGGTTTTCTACAAACCGCTCCGTGCTGCACCTAATGCTCATCATCCTACAAAAATAGAGTGATTTCCTTGTGGGAAGGGAAAGCTTCACTCGTCCTGGAGCATCATGCCCAGACACGAGGATGCACCTCTGGGAACCAGTGCGAATACTTCCCCAAACCAAAACCTGCTTTATTATATATATTTATTTGTTTATCATTATTTAACCTTTTCCCTCCTTTCTTTTTTGGCATCTGATCTATTTGCCATGTGTTTTTTCATCCTGCTCTGCTCCAACACTGCTGCCGGGCCCCGCGGGATCCCCGCCACACACGCCGGCGATGTCGCATCGCTCTCTGCATCTTGTGCATGAATTATTCACGCCCTTTGCAGGCTGCCTTATGCATCCCAGAGTCGTCCCGCCGTTGATTTTAAGGCATCGTGACAGGTTGAGGACTGGATCGGTTGCGTTAATACGCGGGCGTGGGGTGCGGCAGCGTGGCGGAGCAGATGTCGTGTAAGTCACAATGTGTTAACGCTGCGATGAGGCATCACGGTGATGCTGCAAAGATGATACCACCCCGGAGAGTAAATGGGCTGTAGTGGTAATTAAGGATGCTCCGTGCCGTGAGCATCTCTGACGGCCGCACGCTGTTAAATCCTGGTGAGGACCCGATCCCCGAAGCTTTCGGAGAGGGGATGCTGCAGGAGGGGGATGCGCTTTGCCTGGGTTTAGGTACCTGCAGTGAAGATACTGGTACCAGAGCAGGTTGTGCCCTTCCCTTAAGGATCAGCAGAGAGAAATAAGTGCCTTTAGGGTGCTGTTATCTTGGGTTAATGTCCTTTTTCTTTGCTTTCTTGCTTATACACCTCCTTTTTTCCTGGTTGACTATTAAGACCATGAGGGTCATGGCCAAGATGTGACTATCTAAGTGACATCTCGGGTGGTGAAGATGAAGCCCACCTTGGGTTTCTCTTTCAGTTGGATGCCAGGAAGGCCAAAAAAAGTCAACGCATGAAAGGTTCGCTCCCCTTACTGCTTACGAACTGCCTCTGTCCCCGCGGCGTCTCTGTGAGGAGCAAGTCAGCTGGAAGGAGGCAAAATCTTGAACTTGGATTCACAGCAGAAACCAAGCTCTGTTGGTGCCAGGCTTGGAAACGCTTGCTTCTGTCACAGCGTGGGGGTTTGTCTTGGCAGCCTTCCCTGCCAAAAAAAACCTCCCCAGGCTTACTAGAAACCTCACGCAGGATGGCTCGTGTTATTTCCAGCTCCTTCGCAGGAGGATGGGATCCCATCCAACGCCCTCACCAGCATCCAGGGCCCTGTTGAGCATCTCCAGTTGGGTTTGGGGGTCTCTTGGAGCCAGGTGAGTTCTGTACCTGGCAGAGAGGGATTTGAGGAGGAGACGGCACACGACTTTGCTCCAGCTCAGCCGGCGTGCCAAAACCCTCATTAAAATTGCATGAGCTTGGCAGTAGATAAATATGAAACTTGGACGAAGAATGTCGGGTTTTTTCCCCCAAAGTACAATCAATTCCCTCAGTCTAAGTAAGAGTATCTATATATAGCGACGAGAAGATGCTTAAGTGTTGCAAAAGGCTCTGTTTTGGGGGGCGGGTGCATTCACCAGACATGAAGAAAAGCCTCTAAGAGCTGGAAACGTGGGGCTAAACCCCCCTTTTTTTGCAGGCTGGCCCTGCGAAGGTGGCTGTGCATCCTCTCGCACCTGTGACGATGCCTCTTTGCTTTGCTGTAAGAGGCTAAAGGCGCCCAGCAGCTCCCAGTTTGGAGGAACTGAGGGTTTGGGTTTGATAAAAAAAGAGGGTTTTTATTTAAAAGCGGTATCTGTGAGAAGCAGAAGTCCATAACGGGGTTAATGATTCAGCCGCCGGTTCCCCGCAAGCTGGCAATAACCTGATAAATTGCTGCGTACACTCAAGTTGGCTTTGCCCGACTCCCGGCTCAGGTTATTTCCTGCGCGGCGGAGACCTCCGAGTAGGTCATTACTGCCTAATTACTGCCTAAACGCTCCCATTTGTCCTCCCTTGGCAGCCCAGGCGCCGGACCGTGCGGCCAGCCCAGCGCTGATGCCTCCGGGCCCCATCCTTCTGCACTTTCCAGGCCAACAGAAAACAGGGAAAGGAGGGGAAAAAAAAAAGCGACATTTTTTTCTTTCTATTTTGCAAATAAAATTAATTCCTTGCCAGCACGTGCTAGAGCCTGGCTTGCCTTTTTCTTTTTGATGCAAGCCAAACCCATCGTGTCCTGCGGGCTTGCAGCAAGGCTTGTCCCGTCTTCTTGCTCCCTTCTCCTCTTGGCTTTTCTCGCTTGGGTGCGAGCAGCCGCCGTCGGCTCCTCCAGCCATAATCGCCACGAGGTTAGGAATGTATTCCCAGATTTCACGTTATTGGGATGGAGCATCAAGCTTTGGGTGGGTTCAGATTATTTTTAAATTTTTTTTTCCCCCCCTCTTCTTACTGATGTTATTTTTTTTTTTGCATAGTGCTCGCAGCCTGGCTTGTTGTCGTTGGGTGACAAGTTGATGAAAGCTGCTCCGAAAAGAGGGCGAGGAGATGGATTGGTGCAGGGGAAAAAAAAAAAGGGAAGAGGAGGGAGGGGAGGAGGTCACGGGAGGAATAACAAGACGTCGAGATGCTACTTCGCTGCCAGCGCTCGCCTTGATTATCCGATTGCGGCTCTTC
>NW_009636441.1:24526-29268 GCF_000690535.1 Cariama cristata | reverse complement strand
GCACTTGGTCTTGTTGAATTTAATTTGCCTTCAACTTTAGCAAGAAACAGTGGATTTGGCATCTTAAAGCGTGCTGTTGTGTTTGGAGGGGTTCTTGGCAGGACTAGGAAGCCAAGATTTGTTTTCCCTAATGCTCTGATCGCCCCCTTGTGGCCATACACGTAAATAGCCGTGCTTTCTGAGGGGCTGGCTCCGCCGGGTGGAGACATTAAACGGTACCCCCTCATGTACAGTGGTGTGTAAAGGCAGTCGCAAGTTTGTGCAGCGCTATGTGTTTCTATCCTGAAACAGCTTATAGCCTTTGAAATGAAAACTCGAACGTTAAAATGGAATGCTTGAAGTACCAATTGTGTATTCACGTTGGTGGACCTTTTAAATGTCGTGTTTATTGGGTTTTACTTAAAAATGGAGGAACTTTTCCAGTGGCTTTGATGTCATTGAGTTGTTGTCTTGATTTCAGATACCATGTCTGCAGTACTGTACAGCTGTAATCACTACGTGATGTTCTTTGGAGAAAAGACTGTTCTGTAGCCCCTGGACTTTTGTTCAGTATATTTCCTCTGAAAAAGCAGAAGGTAATTGTGAGGTAGTAGCAGTGTGCAAGTTCAAAAGAAAAACAAACAAAAAAAACCACCAAACAAAAACCCACAAAACAAACGGAAAAAACCCCCCACAAAACCCCAAAAAAAAACCAAAACCAAAAAAAAAAACCCAAAAACGTGAGAGCAGAAGAAACAAAAATGAAAACAGGCATGAATGGACTGGGTTTGTGTCAGATGTAAATACTGCCAAGGTGGTAGCAGGAAAGTCTGTCAAAGGCCACCTGCCACCGAATAGAAATAAGCGTGGCAGTCGGGCTCCAAATTGGGCAAGCAAGTTTGATTTCTGTTGCTACAAATTATTAAGTTGTAATCAACTTCTGTTCGTTCTTTAAAATACAGGTATTTATAGATACCTGTATATGTTTATATATAGATACCTATATCTCGCTATCTCATCAGTTAGTTGTCAGGTTGGAGGGGCAGACTGTAGTCTTTTTCTCTATTTTCGTAGTAATCTTCATAGGATCACAGGGTAATTCAGGTCAGAAAGGACCTCAGGAGGTCTCTAGTCCAACTTCTTCCTTCAAGACACCACTGCTATGACATTGGGCTAGGTTGCCATCTGGTCTCAAAACCCACCGAAGATGGAGACTACAAAACTTTTGTGAGCAACCAGTTCCACTGATTGACTGTGCCCCACGATAAAAATGTCTCCTTATCTTCAGTCAGAACTTCAGCTTTTGCAGTGTTGATGGACTAAATTGAATTAGTTGTAGACTGGTGCAAGTCTCTTATTTTCATTCCCAAGTTCCTTTCTCGTATTGACTGTATGTCTTGAAGGCCTGCTTCCCTTTCATTTTGCTTATCTCCAAGGAATTGACTTTTTTCCCCTATCATAAGGTTCTTTCAAATTTTTAATATGGCTGGATTTTTTTCAGTGCACTTTGAACTGTGTTTGCATAAGACAGAATATTATCCTTTTGTGAAGGAGCAATAACAAGGAAAGGTGAGCCAAGCCTTAGTTCTAGCAATACTCTGGAAGGAGGCAGGAAATCTGTATTTTAAGACAGCTCCTTTGGTATCCATACGCTTTTTGGGGTCCCTCCAGTGGTCGATATTAAACTTATTAGTAAGAAACACAATATTGGAAACAGTGATCCTCCTCTCAAGTATATCGTAACAAGATAGAATAGTCTTTTGACACAGAGCTGTACAGTAAAAGCAACACATGATTGTTTTTCAGGAAAAAATATTATGTTTTAAGATATAATAAATTTTAATTGAATGTCACTAGTAAAATATTTTAGCTTAAATCTGATTGCTTCGTAGCAACCAGAAACTCCGTCTTTCTGCTCCAGTGCTGCATTTTTTTTAATTCTGCAGTCTTATTCCACCAAAGAATAAGTGTCAGGCATCTGGAAAGGTACTTTTCTAACAGAAGCTTTTGAGCAATTTTTTTTTTTCTTTCAAAATATGCAGTACAAGTCATGGTGGCTTCATCTTATAAGGATCTCCGTAGAAGCATAAGATCGATAGACTGTTGTCATCGTGGTTTGGGGATATAAAAAAAAAAAGAAACAATAATGGGAAAGGTGAAATGAAAACGGGATGAAGGACTAAAATATTTGGATGTTCATTTAGCTTTAGTACTTGAAAAGTTAAGATTTTCAGTATGATATTTGTATATAGTTCTCTGAAGACTCCTCTCAGGCATACTCGGGGGGGTCTGGATGTTGGTAACACTTGTACATCCTGCACTATTACACTGTACCTGTGCACACCCATGAGACCTGTGTGACCTGTCATTCTTTGGCTTACGTTGTTTTTACCAAAGAAGCTTTTCACCAGTACCTACATGGTGGTTGTTCTTAATATTCTTCCTCTTAAATATTTGGTTGTGATTTACAACTTGCCCACCATGAAACTACGTATTTCTTTTCAGAACTTTGGATTTAAATTAAACTGTATGTAGAATTCATCACTTAAGCTGTGTATTTAAAAAATTGAAGTGTCTGCTGCTTTTTTTTTTAATTGAAGGGAAGAAAATGGGTGATTTGCTGATAATCTCTGCTTTTAGTAGGCTGAAAACTGTGATCTGCAGTTATGCCCATTCCCTTTTCATAAAGCTGGTGTGTGTGCTGAATGAGAGGCCTGCTGGGTCTGTGGTAGCAGCAGGAGGGGTGATCTTTAAACACTGGTTTTGTGTAGTTCAGAACCAAAACAGAAATGGTTTAGTCACCAAGCTACCATGTTTTATAGCTGGGACATGTTAAGGTTATTTATGTCTTAATGCGCTACTTGAATTTAGAGGTGATAAAACATTGATTTTTTTATTTTATTTTATTTTTTTTTTATTTTTTTTTGTCACTCTTTCTCCCAGAAATGCTATAGGTCTATATTCTAAACTCCTGGAAGAGACTTGTTTAGTATCCTCTAAGTTTTCTTCTTATGGAGGACAGCAATTGACTTCTTGACTTCATTTCAGTCAGAAAATAAGTGCAAACTCTTAAAATATTTAAAAATTGCTAACTGGACATAAATGAGTTGCTGAAGCTCTATATTCTGTTAAGTTGACCCTTGTGCTGAAGCGTGAATGTGGTGTCCTCTGCTTAGTTATTTTACAGAACAGAGAATCTTTACAGAATTGAGGTGCTCTACTTGGTAATGCGGTTGGATTTTGATATCTTGAAATAATTTTTTTCATCTGTCCCCTTTTCTTTCAGGAGACGAATGACTCCACTGATGTATGCAGCTAGAAAAGGCTGTCCTCGGGTTGTTGCTCTTCTTGTTGCTCATGGATCACACATAAACGCCCAAGATGAAAATGGGTATTCCGTAAGTGATTTACTTCTGTGTGTTGTAATTAATGATAAAAATTTTAAAAAACAAGAACCCACAAACTTATTTCTGAGTACAACTTTCTCAGAAACACTCATTGGAATCTTCTTCTGCTTTAATACCACTTTGAGATTCTTTTGCATTAAATGTCTTTGTCTCCAGATTCTGCCATGTTGTAAAGGCTGCCAGCTTATAAAGGTTGCATTGCTGATTGAACCTCTGTTCTTTTTCGCTCTATATATAAACTTGGTAAAACAAAGTTGTTCTTTGCAGGCATTAATATGGGCAGCACAGCATGGACATAAAAGTGTAGTTTTTAAGTTGCTTGAACTGGGAGCTGACAAAAATCTACGGACTAAGGATGAGAAAACAGCAGCAGAGCTAGCAAAAATCAATAAACACCCAGAGGTATTTAATTTAATTTCGTGTCTCTCTGAAATGTAAATTGTGTGTTTTGCCTCAAAAATCTATTCATTAATTGTATAATTTTCTGTAGAAGTGTTATTTTAATAACTAAATTATAGCAGCTAAGTTGAATGCTTGTGCTATTACATCGATATAGACTATTTTCTGTTATATCCCAGCTTTTCACAGGGCTTTAAATGCTATATAGTAATGTTTCAGGAACCTTTTTTAAATTTTTTTTCCTCCCCCCCCGCCCCGCTGAATTCTTGACTTCCGATTTAGAATACAGAACAAGGGATTATTGATTTAGTAATATTAATATGAGAAGTAGAAAAATAATGTGTTGCTTTTTTCCTGTCTGCCAAAGTGTATGAGATAATGTGGATATCAAACTACTTTGCAGCGTATAGTTTCTGATTGAATTTGGAAGTGAAAAGGTTAGAGCTAAAAAGGGGGTAAGCTGGTACTAGCCATGTTCAAAATCCATTCTTGGGAGGGAAGAAGGTATAAAATAATGTAAATTGTTCATCAGATCATTGGAAGAGCAGCCGCTCATTGTCAGTGTAGAGAGTGAGCTGCTGAAAACAACATATATTCTCCTGAAATAAGTCTGTTTACTGCTGTTACCAGATGATGCATCGTGGATCAATCGGACCAGATTTCTGTGTATTTTGCTTTGAGTTGCTCTTACCAATGATGCGACTTTTTGCAGTGGCTCATCAAAAATGTATAATTCACTTTAGTGAATTGTAATTAACTCTACAGCTTTTTCCTTGCTCTCCTTTTTCCTTGCTCTCCTTTTTCCTTGCTCTCCTGCCAGACTGCAGGGCTAGGCAGGAGCGAAAGTGATAACTATGCACAAAGCTGTCGGTGTAGGCTAGCAAGATCAGTATCTGAGGCTCACTTATCTTAGCTCAGGTTACTGAAATGCTTTCGGCCTTTGATAAATGACTTGTT
>NW_009636441.1:0-24505 GCF_000690535.1 Cariama cristata | reverse complement strand
CAGGCTACAGCCATATAATCCTATAACACAACTTTCTCTGACATAGAGGGAATACAGGCTCCTCACAGTTGAGAGGTGGGCCTTGTCTCTTGACCTGTGAAGCGCTAACTTTCACACAGTTACTGCAAAGTCTTGCAGGTGGTATTGAGATATTTAATGGTTGTGAGCTTTTTCCAGCTTGGGGGTCTGCCCTTCAGGCTGTTGACAACCCAAGGGGCTGTCATATAGACTATGTCTGCAGAACCTGTATCTGGGGGATATTTTTCTTACGTACTGTACTGGGTTTGGCTGGGATGGAGTTCTTTTTCTTCCTAACAGCCTGTGTGGTGCTGTGTTTTAGGTTTGTGACCCAAACAGTGTTGATAACACACCAGTATTTTAGCTCTTGCTGAGCAGTGCTTGTGCAGCATCAAGGCCTTCTCTTTTTCTGGCTGTGCCCCCCACCTCTAGCACGTAGGCTGGGAGGGAGAACAGCCAGGGCAGCTGACGCCAACTGACCCAAGGGATACTCCATACCATATACCATCATGCTCAGCAATAAAATTGGGGTGGGGGGGAGTTTTTCCAAAGTAGTCATTGCGTGGAGACTGTCTGGGCATTGGTCTGCTGGTGGGAGGTGGTGGGTGACTGCCTTTGCATCACTTAGGATTTTGTTGGGTTTTTTTCCCCTTTGCTTATTAAACAACTGTATGCATTTTTTCCTCACTTTCACCCTTCTGATTTTCCCCCATCCTGCTGGGGGAGAGTGAGAAGCGACTGGATAGGGGCTTATTTGCCAGCCGGGATGAACCCACCAGACATAGTATATGTGGATGTGTATATGTGTATATAAAACTGCCTAGTCACCTGAATTTCAGCAAAGTGGTTTCACCATTCCTTTAGCTTTATTGAGATTCTACTTGTTTTGCTGAATTTTCTAGTGACTATCTCAAAACTCACACAGGGGCAATTCGGCTTCTGGAGTCCATCACTGATGCATAGTGATGTCTGGCAGAAGGCTTGCTTCTTTAATCAGTTGGAAGAATCCCTGTCTGTCAGATATCATTAACTTAGATCGTCAATTGTAAATTGCTAAATGTTGGGTCCATATATGCACTGGAAATGGAGACATTAAAATAGTCATATGCATCGTGCTCTTTAGACAGCTTACTGCCTTGAGTATGTAGAACTCTTGTCTACAAACCACAAAAATGAGTATGTTGGTGTATTGCTGCTTCTGTAGTGACAGATGCTAACGTTTTTAGACTACATTATATATCCTGTTTTGCTCTGTGTCAGTTCATCGTTGTCCTCGAATTTGATTTATTCAGAAATGCTCTCGGTAAACTCTGTGGGCTTAGTCTTAGCTCCTCGTATTTGTATGCTTTAGAGAAGAAGTGGCAGATGTTTCATGTTCCCTGTAGGTAGTAATTTATGATTGAACTCTTTGTAGCTTTACTCCTGTGTGTTTCTTTATGCATTTTGAATTTGAATAATAATTAATTCATTTTGGCCCTTCCAGATTTATAGTTTACTCTCTTTGGCTGCAAATCACTTGCAAGGGAGATACCATGAAACGATTAAGCAAGAGGCTATCTACAAATTTCTGACAGCTGTCCCTGACCACAGAGCTGGGTAAATACAGTCATAGTGTAATTTTAGCTCATAAACATTCGTAAGAGATTGTATTTGTTCATACCAGTGATTAAGTTGTACTTATGTACATTGTGCATTGTTTGGAGCACTACCAAGAGTCTGTAGGAAGTATATTAGTGTACTGTTAATTTTTCAAGATTGCAAAGTTCCTTTGCATTATGAACAAAGAGCATGCTCTAGATCTGTCCTTCATCTCACTCGGTGTAAAGTATAGTGGAGACAGGGTCCAATGTCACTTCACTTCAGCTCTGGTAAATTAGTGTACTTCCCTGTTGGATACTCCTCGTTGTGTGGTTGTCTTCAGTTGATGTTAAATTTTTGATGTTTTCACTGAATGCCTGTTTTTAGCTTCATGCCACCAGGAAGAGCTATGCCCTTTTCTTTTTTTCTGTGTATATGAGAGTCAAAATTAAGTATGAACACCAGTTAAGTTCTAGAACTTTTTGCATAGCAAGCACCTGACTCTGAAGCTTGCAGGAATGACTGGGATCAACCCCTGCTTCAGCAGCTTCGAAGATTAAATTTTTGATGTTTTCACTGAATGCCTGTTTTTAGCTTCATGCCACCAGGAAGAGCTATGCCCTTTTCTTTTTTTCTGTGTATATGAGAGTCAAAATTAAGTATGAACACCAGTTAAGTTCTAGAACTTTTTGCATAGCAAGCCCCTGACCCTGAAGCTTGCAGGTGTCCGATGACTGGGATCAACCCCTGCTTCAGCAACTTCGAAGATCTCTGGTGCAGTTTTGTCCCAGAACATGTTGGTTAAGAAATCCTCAACAAACCATCCACTTGCCTCCTTGAGCTTGGGCTGGATGGTGTTGAGAAGACAATTTCCAGTGCCCACAGTCTGTTCTGGTTGGTCAGATTGATTCTTTATGTCCCTGCTCATCCAGATCATGCTGAATTTGAAATGCCCAAGTTTTGTATCATTGGGCTGGTAGCAGTTCATACTGAGGTAGTCTCAGTCTTTGACAGAGTACCTCAAATCAGACAAAACCTCCCGAGGTTCTGTTTCTAGATGAATGTGTATGTCAATCAGATTTTTATTCTCTGGTGCTTCAAGCACAGTCATCTTAGACGTACATCTTGTAGCAGAGAGGTGAAGACTTTGCATGGTAAAAATCTTATCTATGCTGTCTTCTTTGTTCTTGCGTCTTACTACTCGTAGATTCCTGAAGGTGGTGTTCTGGGTATATCTCACGATCTGTGAACCAGGTCTCTCATGGGATCTATCTGCTCCTTGGGGATCATCTTTTGAGTCCCTGTATACTTGCCATGAAGGTGACATTCCTTTAAATAGGTTGGTCTTCTAGTGCTCTTCACAAGGACTCATACTCCTAGATAGTGTGTACTTAATGACCTCGATGTTAGAACAGATCTCTCTCTTTTTTAATAGGTTTAGGTTGTTTAGGAAGTTTCCTAGGTGTTTTCTGGTATAAAGAAATAAACTAACACTATGCTGCAGTTATCCAAATGGATTTAGTGCTGTTGACACCTGATGGTGGCTAGAGGACAGTGTTTGGGTAGTCTTGATAAGCTTTTAAAATAAGACACTGAAATCCTGAAGCTCACTTGAAATACTTTGTGGCAGCTGGATGTCTAGCTACGCAAATGTAATTCTGTAATCCTGGGCTTCCAGGATTTCACAATGTTTGAGTAGTCATGTTCTAAACTCTGCTGATTTTCTCTGCATCAGATGAGGAACTGATTTGTTTGTATGAACAGACATTTTTGTCAAGCTCAAGGATATTTGTATTAACAATAGCTAGTTCTGATGTTTCATAACTTTGAGCATTTCTGGTAATTTGCAGAACACTTGGTTTCAGGAAACAGTCCCCTGGAGTATTAAATGGCTGTTCTTACAAATACAGCTTATCCATTTCCACACACACACACATACCCACCCCCTAGTGAGTTGTTTTTTTTCATTTAGTGATAGTCAGGAGGTACACTGATACCTGTGTTTACTCCATCATAGTTTCTTGAGCTGGATGGCTCCTTCCTGCCATTTGCCTGCATAATTTTCATCACAGGCATTACCAGCTGTCTTCTCAAGTCCCTGTTCTCTCAGTTGCTCCTAATGCGTCATCTGGTACTGGATATCTGTGTCCCACCGCGCAGAGTCAGTGAGTATAACTTGTCATCCTTGCTGTTGTCATCCTTTTGTCATCCTTAGGTAGCGCGCGTAGCCTCAGTCCTTGTTGTCTGCCATCCTGATTAGACTGTTGTCCTGACTCCAGAGCCCTGGCCTATTCAAAGAAGTGCGTATACCTGTCAGGAATTTGCTTTCTTCAGCTCCTGGATTAGGTCCTCTTCTGGTTCAGGGACTTGGAAGTTACTGTCTGGATACCGAATAGCCCCTTCCTTTGATCCTGAGAGAAAATGTCCTTTCCTTGCACCTTTAGTAGAACCAAAGTCTCGGATTACCCAGGGACTCCCAAAACCTTTGCAAACTGGGCACTTTGCCTACAGAACAACAATTCATTACCGCAGGTCATTCACAGACTGTCTCCTCTTGCCAGTTGAAGGGCATTGCCTGTACATAAAATGTTTGGATGTATGTGTGAATTGCTTACTTGAAGACTGGTTGTTGCAGCCTCTGTGTTGAGGGGGAAGGAATCAGGTGGAGGATAACACAATTCTGCGCAACTTCATGGTAGGGGTGATGGCTTTAAACTCTATTAAAATTATTTTAAACTGTTTTTATGAAGGTATGCTCACAGAATTATTTACTTACAGTGTGGAAGTTGCGTAAACTCCTTCATATGTGATTTAGGGCGTCCATCCTCATAAAGGGATGAGTGTACGTAATTACCAGAAATCTTGGAATGCAAGATTCTCAGTGTGCAAACCTGAAATGTTTTCTTACATATTCAGAATAATTTTCAGAGACGTTTGTTGTTTAGTTTTGTTGGTTTTGGGGTTTGTTTTGTTGTTTTTTTTTTTTTTTTTTTTTTGGGGGGGGGGCTTTTTTTTAAACTTTAATAGGAGCTCTTTAAGTCTTTGATGTGAAAAGGGGGCAAGCCTTCATTTCAGGGCCTGCAATAAGACGGAGCAAACTATCTCTTAACTCAGGGTTTTGGCAAAGGATTCACTGTAGCAATTGCAGTAGTCCTTTCTGCAATTCGTATGGTTTGCTTTTTGGTTTAATTCTGTTCATTACATTTGTTCATCTGATTGTTGAAAGGTGTTTAGGTTTTTTTTTTTTTTCCCCTTATATTTTTATATCTTTTGGTAGGGCAAGGAATCAAAATTGATATTTTACATTTGTTTATAAATGTTAAATTCTGAACCTACGGTGGATTATACTACTTCTTCACTCTACCTTCTGAACAGTAGTCTTCTGACAACAAATGCCTTACCGGACTAATTTCCACTGTCTCTAATTATAGACATTCCTGTTTTCTTGATAACATTTTTTGGTTTAAGTGGAACCGGAAGGGTAACAGTTGTGGGCTGAATCCAATTTATATGAATGTTATGTGATAGGAATAGATAGTGATCTTCCTTAACCCCACTTCCAATTTTTTTAGACTTTTGTGACCCAACTTTAAGGTTCAGTTCGAACATTTCGCTACTTAAAACGACATTTCTTTATGAAACTGATTCCCTTTAGGCTCAATTCAACTCATTAGACAGAAGAGCCCTTTATAAAATTGTTATAGATTAAATTGTATCCCATGATGCTTATGAGATACTACTGTCATCAGTAGGTGTGTGCAACTTCAGGTTGCTCCCCAGTGCTTTATCTGGGGAGCTTTTCTATAGCATTTTGTTCTGGATATCTTTTTTTTTTTTTTTTATTGCCACTGTTTTCATCTCAAATCTCATTAATTATATTTACAGTTCCTATTCAACTTTTGATGACATGGAAGTGTTTTTACATGGCCTTGGTCTAGAACATGTAATAGGATTATTGAAGGTAAGTTTGTGATGTATCTGCTATCTGTAAAATAATCCATGAAAGCAAAATGCACCTACAGCATTAAAAAAAGTTCTGTCACTATTAGTATATTAATTCAAATAAATTTATTACATAAATTAAATTTATGAAGCAGAAGTTCATATATAAAGTGTGAAGTTAAACTGCCGTGGACTGGATTGACTTGCTTAATTTTGATTATGTGTATTAGTCACAACATGTGATGTTTCTAAACTAGGGAACTGTTTCATTGGTTCGATAATGGTGTTGTGTAGATGTTTTTGTTTCTGAAAACCAAAGTAAAACATAAGTGAAAAAAATTAAGTGAAAACAGTGTTTTCTTCTGAGATTCTTTTTGATGGTAGAAAACCCTTTGTTTTTTACAGGAAAGAGATATAGCTTTAAGACAACTTCTGATCATGCAAAAAGATGAGTTAATAGAGGTCAGTTTACTACTTCAGAACTTAATTTAGTTTTCTCCTCTTTCTTAAATGTTTATAATGTCTTAACTTCTCTTTATAAAAGTCTAACCTTGTAAGAATTCTTTTTTTTTTTAAGATGTTTTCAGAATCTTCTGCAACTTCGTGAATTTTAATGTGAATGTAGCAGACCTTTTCTAAAGTATGTAATCCCACAGATCAGCCTTGAATTCTGTGAGTTGAATTCTTGCATCTTCTTTGCCTAGATCTGACTATGAAGTGGAAGTTCCCGATATTTCTTTGCTGCAATGATGTGAGAGTTGGGGTGAGCAGGAAATAGTTCCAGTTTAAATTTTAGTTGTTACCATTTTTAGGATTTAAGTGCGTTTTCCCTGAAAGGAAATCAGTGCTGAGATTAGCAGCAGATAATCCTGAACAACTACTTTAAATGTGGTCCTCCTTTGTGAGATGGAAAAACAAGAGCTCTCTTACATTGTGGAATCTCATATCTCACACAGGTTTATAAAACCTTACCAAGAAAAAAATAAAGAGAAGGAGAGAAGATTTGGTTTCTTAAAGTTTACTGCAGCTGGGAAGATTGGTATTTCACTGTTATCCAGGACTAAGTGGTGCATTATTTCAAGGTTTCAGTTTCCAGTTGAGATAGGGTGGTTGCTTTTCCTTAGTCTTTGCTGGAATTATTCCTGTGGGAAATGAAAGACTTCCTGTGCTTACAGGAGGATCCCGTAATAAAATCCAATTATAGGGGTCTCCTTGGAACAATGTAAGTACTTCAAGCTGCAGGATTCTTCTGAGCGCTCTGTACCTGGTCTGGGATACCAAAGACGCCTTGTTAAAGTAGCTGCTTCATGTCTTCTCCCTACTACTGATGCTAGCCATGTCCTCAGTGTCAGCTTTTCCTGCCCCCCATTGTGGTACCAAGGATGCATGTGCTGTAGCAGCTGGAACTGGCATTTGTGTACAGATACTAATACTCCTTCAGAGTTGGTGTCACAAGAATGTTTTTGCATGAAGTTTTCTCTTGTAACTGAGTAGAGTTTAAGTGTTTTGACAGAGCTCAGAGGTAATTCTGTATTCTCAGAGGGTGCACGTATAGCGGAGCTTTGTCAATGAAGAGATTTTTAAGAGTTCACTTAGACCTAAATATTATAAGGCATGTCAGCGTGTTCTGATGTCACTGCTTTTCTGAAGCCTCGGGATCGTGCCCATTGGACAGCATCCCAGTGTGGGCTTTCTATGAATCCTAAAGCCCCTGTTGACAGGAATTTTTGCTCTTTAAAGGAGATTTTTGTGGCTTTCTTCTCATCACTGTGTGAGCTGCTGTATCGGCTGTGATTGCATTAAACTGCAAATCTGACTGGGTATATCTTCATATTGATCGCATGTTTTGATGTTGCAATCGTTACTTGGTTTTGTCCAGGGGATGCTGGAGGAAGAAGGGAGAATTGTGGGCTTACTTCAGTGAATAACTAAGCTTTATGATTCCTTCACCAAAGAGGTTTAATTTCACACAAACTGGTAACTTCTGCTTCAGTGTTCTAACATCTGTGAGGCTCCCTATTACAAAGAGGGCTTTTTTGGACAAACTGAAATAAATACCTGGATCAGCTGCTCTTGCACAGGAAGACAGCATCTATAGGAACAGAATTGTTTGCCTCTTAGCTCTGCAATGGCAGGAAACCATTCCTGGAAAATAAGTTGTGCTTTGTGCATGGACGTAAATTAATTAGTGAGTCTTCAATTGAGAATTTAAAAAATGACATAACACTACTCCTGGCTTATTAGCACTTCATAAGTTATCCTGAATTCTTGATGCAGTCTAGTTTTAGAGCTGTACTGACAGTTTCTCCCCACACTGCTGATAGAGCAAATCTAATCTGTTTCCTCGTAACTCCAGAGTTGAAAGTTTTTAGTGTGATGGCAGATCTTCAACTAACAGCCCGCTATTTTAAAGAGCCTGGATCTTATTACTACAAAGATTAATGATGACCTCTGATGGATGCCTCTGAACCAAGCTGCTTTGTATCCAGAGAACTGGAAAGAAACCCTGTCACTAACGTGATACACTTTCCTCCATCAAACAATATCAGAAAGATATTTTCTCTGTAAATATCTTTATCTGTATTCTACAACAGAGCCTAAACAATGAGTCTTTCAAGCTGAAATCCTTGCATTCCTTAAGCTTATAAACTGTTCCGTACTGAGACAAGTCTGTTCAATATACTGGGACATGTCTATTCAATGTTTGGAGGTTTTTGTCTGATTCTGTGCTACTCCTAACGCTTGGATCTTTTTTGTCTGGCTTTTTTGAGCATTTATCTCACAAGACAGCAATAGAAATAATTTTACTCTGGATGCATTTAGGACTAAGAAGGTTCCTTTCTCACAAGTCTATTAGTTTAGAATAACAGAAATCGGCATCCTGTTCTGGATTTAAGCATGCATGATGAAAAGATGACACATCAAAATTAAAAATATAACCCAGAAATTTAACTTCATCATTAGAGAATTATGTGGTCTGTGTGCTTCCATATCACAGTTCTAGGACTGTCCTTCCTCTGCCCCAACTCCCCACAAAAAAGCATTTAATATCTGGCAGAAAATTGTTCAGGTTATTAAAAATAGTGACCACTTGGGCAGGATGGCAAGGATGTAAGAGTTCATGCATAACTTCACTGGTTTTATCTGCGAAGTATGTCATCTTTCATGTGTTGAGGCAATCTGTTACTCGCCTCTTCTTTTGTTTCCATCTAAAGGATGACTGAAAAGTCATGTTGATGCTGGAGCGTGAGTTTGGGACATGGATTTTCAGGGACTGTTTTTTATTTATGTGTGTGTGCTTATTTATTTAAGAATAAAATAGATGTTGTTAGAGTTGAGGTGCCTAAAATCAAAATCTAGACTGCTCGTAGTCTGTTTTACAGATACAAGCAAGTTCTTGTACAACATTCTTAAACAAAGGGCCACTTCACGATAATATTTGCGTTATTTGGACTGCAGAGTGTAATTAAACCAACACCAACTTAAAAGCTTGCTTATCCATGAGGAAGAAAGGCTTCTTGTACGGTGGTTGTTCCATGCATTCATCATGGCATGAATAGTCAGGTTCTGGGTAACCCTCACGTTCAGCAGAGGTGGTCTAGAAAGGGAAAATATGTCTGCTTTGGGAAGTAGTTTGGACTGGTCTATCTACTTTCTGTCTCTAAATTCTGCACCTAGTACCTCTGAATTCAGAATCACTGTGGTGGTGGAAGGATTTATCTATGATGACCTTTATCACATTCTTTACTTCCTAAACCATATCTTCAAGGTGTGGTGGTGCTCAGTCACTGATCCATTTGCAGAAGGATGAAATTATGTTTTATTTATAGGGAAACAAACTACAACGTCTTCCTGATACGCTGGTCAGAAAGCTGTATCCTGCTTTGCTCATTCCAGGAATGAGAAGATAGAGTCAAAAGCAAGCCCCATTTTTGCAATAGTTCCTGCTTTAAGCAAGGTAGTTTAGATATTCAAGAATAACTGCCGTTCTGTCCTTGGAGGAACTCGTTTGCTTTGTTAATTATAATTAAAAGTAAACTTGCTGTTCTTACATAAATCAACTTAATTCTGCATCATGAAATGACTGCTGTAATGCTTTGTAAGCACTAAGAAAACATTAGTTCACACCAGATAGATGTCCACCAGGCAGACCTGAGAACTAATAAATTGAGCAAACTTACAGCTTGACATAAGTAAAGCAAATTATTTCTAGGAAACCCAGATCTTTCTCTCCTAAGGCTGCTAGCGATATTTACTAAAGAGACTTGAGTACAATTTGTGCAGGTACCCATGGCAACCTATTGGAAACTCAAAAGTTCTTGACACCTGTAGTTAAACTCCCAGTTAATCTTGTTGGGATTTTACATTACTGAAGAATTTACTTGTCTATAGACTTAAGATGTGGTTTTGTTAAAGACACGCTTGTGACCCCACAGGTACACGTTACCTGTGATTTCTGAATGCCTGGTGGGGAACCTGGAGGACTTTTATGGAGGCACGATGAACACTGGGTGTCAGAAACGAAAGTCTCACACAAAGCAAGCGTTTCTCTAGGCACCTTCTCTTCCCTAGAATTGCTACTCAGCACCATCCGAGGAAGTAAGACTGCCTAGCGTTTTGATCTGATGTGTACTGTCGGCTGTTCATTCAAAATTCTTTCTGCAATAATTACAGAAATCTAGGAGACTGCAAACACTAACATCTTGCAGATCTCTGGGGCTGCAGCAGGGCACTTCAGGCCCTCAGAACGTCAGTGAGAGTCCTGTGTGTTCTTGCTTTGGAGTCTGTGGGATCCTTGCAGTCTCAAATTCCAGAATGGTCCACTCCTGCCATGTCCAGGTACTCAGCGGGAGAGTTAGGAACAAAGTCATTCTTGGAGCTGGCATTATGAGGTTTTTCACTTGTGTGGCGAAGCATCCTAACATCAGAAGTCCTGTGTTGCACAGCCGCGTGCCAGATGAGCAAGGGAAGGTATTGAATGTGCCACAGAAGTGCTTCCCTTTTAACAAATGGACTATTTCTCTTCTTTATTTAAGTGTTCTGCAAGAAAACTCTCAACCTAGGATTTAAATATGAGTTAAATTTTAATCTGAAATAGTAGATAGATAACACAGCTGAGACTGTTTTCTGTCCCAGGCATTACTTGGAGAATCTGTTACATAGTGTATATACCTTCTGAAGAAAATGGTGCTTTTCTTTATCTAAAAAAGACAAAAAGCCTTGAAGACTTCAGAACTTTTCTGTTGTTTGCAGCGTTAGCCAAGAGTGTAGATGATGAACTGATTTGAGCTTAGGGACTGTATGTCGAGTAGTATTTAGGCTTGGTCTTAATTTGGGGTAAGAAAACTATTCTGAGTTTATGAGTATGCTGCCCTTCAGGTATATAAAGAGGCTGCTTTTATAGGCTATTTCATGGTAGAAACATCTGGCTGAATGTCTTTTTAACAGATCGTATTCTCTCTACTAGTTTCTGATCATTTGAGTTTTTGGAGGCAGTGTGGAACAACTAGATTTCTTTGTAGATGTAACCTATCTTTAAATGAGATTCTATATGAATGTAAGGTTTTAGAAAGAGATATCGTATCTTATGAGACCAGTTTCTCTAATGGGAAAAACATACACACCCAAAAGCTTGTAAAAGCTCTTCTTAAAATTTGGCATCTTTCTGATAATTTTCCATTTGATGCTGATTTGATAGTTTCCTTTTTTTCTTTCTAAGTTAATGCTATATCACCATCGTGATGATTGGTTATTTTACCGTAAGAGATGACTGAGGTGATTCTGAAATAAATGAGCATAACATCCTAACAACACAGGGGTACTTACAAAAACTGCTATTATTTTTTTTTTTTAATAAACCTTAAACAGATTTTTGTGAGTATCTTGTGCAATTTCAGTTTGGCTCTTCCTCAGCTCTGGTAATTTTCTTTTGCGTCATTGAATAATTTCTGTGGGTTTATTTTTTCCTTTGGCAGTTACATACGTAGGTGGTTGCAGTAACTTAAAAGCAGCTTCTTTTGACTCTTAATAATTAGAAGCTCACACATAAGTGGTACTGTAGTGTTATGTTCTAATAAATATTGAAAGTAAATCATACTTGGAATTACTCTTTAAATTTAGATTGGCATTACAAATCCTCGAGATCAACAGAAACTCCTAGATGCTATTAAGGAGCTACAAGTGGAAGAAATGAGAATTGGAGACCTCCCTGAAGTGATGAAGCTGGAATTGAGGTATTAACTGTGTATCTAAGGAAATGGAACTGAAAGATGAACTATTTAAGGTGACTGCATTGTTTTCTGTAGCTCAAAGGTAAAATTCTGTCACACCTTATCCCATGCATAACACTTGTGAGAATACAGCAGTTAGTGGGTTATGAGGGCTGGTGGTGGGTGCATTTTGTACAAAGAAAGTTGGAAGCATAGATTGCAGGAATCTCTTTATGGGTTACATTGCCATTATATGCCATTCCTTTGGCCATCTTTTTGAGTGATGAGTTTGTTCTTTGTACCTCAGATGGGGTTTTGTGACCTTGCTGTGCAGGGTTTTCGCCACCTTGTGTTCGTATCATGAACTCTGAAACTGGCTTCTTGGTCTCCAGTATTAACTCATTCTTTAATTTCTCTGATAGGCTTCAGTGAGCAGATTTTTTTTGTTTCTCCACGGAAATGGGGTCTTGCCTTTCTTGCTTCCCCAGGCTTCAAGAACGTCCTGGACCTTTACAAACCCCACATGATGTGGTCTCCGTAATGCTCCATTGTGTCTGTAGACAAGGCAGGCTGTGTTAGTCTTGCAACCAAATTTGTCCAATTCTAAGATGCAATTAAAAGATGTGTGGGAGGCAGAGATGCATATAATTTCTGCATAGGGCTTTAATTTTCAACTGATAAATTAATTACATGTACATGTCTGTCTTAAATCATAAATGTGACTTCTGTATAGATTCAAGATTTTTTCCATTTATTTCTCTTCCACTGGGAGCAATTTTAACTGGCTTCTTAAAGACCACTTTTTTTTTAATATGTATTACAAATTAAGAACTTCATAAGCTATTTTCCTTGTCGTAGATTATATGTATCAGTAGAAATAGGTTTATAAGGAAACTGATTTTTAGGAAAGTGTTACTCCTTCAAACTTCCATTCCAACTTGATATTTTTCCTATTATAGGTTCTTTCTTACAACCTTAAGCATCAGCTCTGCAGTACCTCTCACACTTCTAGTGTAGTCTTGTGCAGTCCCATGAAAGCCAGGCCTGAGCTGAGAGGAACATCCCTCAGCAACCTTATTAAACTTCATCAATCCCCTAAGCACTGGTAGAGCAATCTCCACATCCAGCACAAAAAGAGGAATGAAGGCTATAGTAAGTGCAAAGATGCCTTAAGATTTCTTAAAACTCTTACCCTCTTTTTTGTTGTGTAAATACCATTTTTTTCCAGAAGAGAGACCTAGACTTGAATTTAGATTCTGCTCTCCTATCTTTCCTCTTTTTACTTCCCAGAACTATAGAAGAATAGCTGCTGAAAATAGGATTAGTTTGATATTTAAATTTGCAAAAGTTTTAGAAGTGGAGTCGGGCAGAAAACTGTGGCTTGCCTTTCAGAGGCTTTAGTCAGTTGAACTCTGTTTGTTTAACTTAGAGAAGACTGGTTTGGAGATCCTGGTCCTTCCTCGTACCGTAACTGCACCGCTAGTAAGTTAGGTTCTCTGTGCTTGTTTCTCTCTTCCCAGTCCCTCCACCATTTGCATAGCATCGTGTTGCCTTATTTGCAGTGGCCTGGCTAGAGGAGTACTGGGGGAAAAAACCTCCTCCTTGCATCCAGTCTACTCATTAAATAACTTTCTAATGTCTAGAATAAGGGTTCGATTCCTCTTTAAAGTGTGTCTGTCTCCCTCTTGACTAGTGACCTGACAGCTGTGCTGCTACTCTGTTAGATATTTCTTCCCTCTCCGTAATACGGGGGAGAACTGTCTGCGTTATTTGGGTCCTGCAAGGCTAGACTCTTTGTTAGTTATGTTGTTCACTGGACCGAAGAGTGTGCTTGGGTTCAAGTTCATTCTGTACATGTCACCGTGCTTCAGAGGCAACTGAATCGCACTGACACTGTGTATTAGCAGTCATGTCATGATGCGGTCCTGCCGTAGCGTTGTCTTTTGTGCCTTGGTTACATGAGTCTGTCTAGTATGTACTCCGCTCCCGTCTAGTCATTCTTACGTGTTCAAATTGCTCCTGATGCTGGTACTGCACCTGTATTGGTACCCGTTACTGTATACAAAAGAGGCTTTGCAGCCTGTTTGAGGTACGTTTTTGCAGCATGATGCCAGGTTTGAGCTGTAGGATGTGGGAGAACATGCAGGGTCTTTGGGGAAGCTCTTGAAAGACTGAGGTGGGCTGGGAAAGCAGAGTGTTGATGTCCTAGTATGGGACTTCCATGCTGCTTCTAGTCTGTGAGAAGATTTCTCCATCAGAACAAGTGTGTACTTTCAGAAGAGAATCCAGTTGCAAACTAGTACGTGTGCTGTAAAGCTGAAGAACTAAAGTTCCAGCATGCAAGAGGGTGCAACCAGGTATGATACAAATACACCATAAATCCTCTGACAGCACATGAGCCGTTCCTATTAAAATTGAGGCTTTGTTGCTGAGCTGAGGTAGTAGACCAGGCTTCTGGTGTCTAGCTGGCCAAGTTAGGCACCTTTAGAAAAGGATGTTGACTCTTCAGCAAGGGATAATTAGCTGCAGTTTTAAGAAGACTTTGCCCAATTTAATGCATTTTTATGCTAGAAATGTATGCTTTTTTCAGATTGTTCTGTAGTGGTGTTTAGTATATACATTCAAGCACAGCAGCTTAAAAATTTGAATAGAGGGAGTAAGTGGAGAAATACAGAAAGTTAGCAGTTCGCTGCGTGTGTGGCCACATACAATAAAAAACCCACATGATGTCCGGTACAGTCTCACACACCAGTGACATATCTAGTTCCTAGTACAGATCATATGTAGATCTCAAACCCAGAAAATAATTGGTTGATTAAAGATTGAAGTACATAAAATATGACAGCATTTCAGTTATGGCAAGCACTGCATAGTTTTCTAGAAAATGGCGTGACTTGTATTCCAGGAATCTGACCTTGAGACTAAAATCATAGGCTATGTTTACATGCTATTATATAAAGATTTTAATTCCCACTTGTTCAAAGTCATTCTGTGAGAAGGAATATCAGTCATTAAGTCATAGAAAAACTAACATAGTAGAAAATGTTGAACTGATTGATTATAAACTCACAGAGTGTCTAGCACTGTTTAGCCACTGGTGTTTTGACAGCCATTAATTCTTTTTAAAAAAGTGATTATTTTTTTAAAACATTATTTCCATTTGCAAATATAAGAACATGTCACTGCAACAGATAGAAAATTCTATTAAAATATTTTTTAAGAACGGTTGTTGCTATAATACAGAAGTATGAGAAGTATAAATGTTTTTCTTTTTCTTTTTCTTTCCTCCTCATTTAATGCCCATGATGTACTTTATTTTTGCTGAGAATCCTTCCAGAATTCCTAGAAATAATTTCTTTTGTGACAAAACACAGAAGGTGCCATAACTGATCCTAGTCAGCTGAAAAGTTATCTTTCTAAGAAGAAGGAAATTTTCGTGAACATGGCTTGACTGTAGTAATGTGAGAGAAACTTTCAGACTATCTCCACATGTGATTATTTTGTTTAGTGTTTGGGTGTTCGTTTTGTTTGTTTTTTTTTTTTACCCTAAATATTCAGTTCAGTTCTATTGTTCTGAAACAAATAATAATTTATTTTATAAAAACAAGCTAATAGGCTTTCTTGTCTCTACATCTCCATAAAAACCAGGAACAGTCTTGGTTTTTAACCTCCAGCATCCCTACTGATGCTTCTATATATTTCTGTTTTAATAGTTAAAGTCTTAACAGTTCAGCAGTGTTGCACATCACAGATGTCCTGAGCAGTGTGGAAACTTTGCTCACTAATGATCTTGTGCCAAAATTGAAAGAAAACGTTTTATGGGCTAAATTCAGTTTCTCTTTAGATTCTTGCACCGAACTGGCATGTAGCTTAGTTTAGCTGTTTGGTGAATTTTATGTATACCTTTTTGGTGTCAGAAGCAGCCGCAAGTAAGGTGGTGTGAGTATGTTGCCTATAGGTTTAGTAGCAGATTGCCCTAGGGAAAAGAGGAACGTTGGGATCTGAATTAACTTACTCAAATCCTTACGTAAATTCAATGGGAAGTCCTGCAACAGGAACTTAAAATTGTCTCTTGTTTTGACCCTGGTTGTTACTCACCTGAATGGCTTACAACTAATGGACACTTTTCTGCTGAAGATACAGGCACTTCTCAGGAGTTTCAGGGTTTGAGACTCACTCTGTAAAAACCAACGGATGATCTTCTTCCTTGCCCCCTTTTCCTCTGCCTAGTCAAGGGCAACGACTTTCTGGCCAGCACCATGACTTATAAAGGCTTCCAGTAAAATAAATTGAGTCAGTGTCATGTGGAAGTTCTAGAAACTTAGCGTTGAAATTAGTCTGTTAATTTTTTCTGTCCTTTTCTCCGCTCTTTGGAGATACTGATCAAACTACTTTTCAGAGTTGTCTTCCTGCTTGTATTTGAGCAATAAGTCTAAGTTTCTTCAAAGTAGATAACATCACATATTTTAGGCTTTGAGGAATGTATTTCCACATCTGGGGACAAGTCAGTATTACTGGATTCTTTTTTTTTTTTTCTTCTACTGTGCTGGAAACTAAATGACTCTAACCTAGTTATTTAGTCCTAGCTCCAAAGTACAAACCAGATTCCTCCCTCCCCCGCCCCCCCCCTTCAAAAATGTAGGCTGCAGGTCAGGAATATTGATACATCAGCATAAAATTGAATTCTCTATTTCTGTTATTGCAAGACTGTGATCTGCATGTGCACAGGTGCACAGGAAAACAGTGTTGCAGTTATTACGCATAGTGTGTTACAAAATTACTCATGCAGCAGATAATGAAATGTTTTCATTGAAAAGAGTTAGAAACAGAAGTGGAGGATAATAGAATGTTTCCAAAAAGCTTTTTGGTGACACTTTTTCAGCTTTCAGTGTATCTTACTGGCTGAATATTCCAGATAACTTGATGATTTGTTGTCCTTCCAAAAGGAGGGGGGATGGTGGTGGGGAAAACCCCAAAAAACCCCAAAACTTGCTAAGCTGTTAAAGGTAGCATTTAACTACCCTGTGTTAAAATGACCCCAGATTTTCTTTTTTATGCAATGAAACTGCAGGTCTGACTCGCTAGCGAATGTTGGAAATGCATAGATAATATTTAGCTTGCGAAAAGTTACAGCCTTTAACAAATAACGGAATATTGGGTTTTTTTTTGTAGTGGAGATGAATTCCTCAAGTTTCTCCAGAAGTTGAATAAAGAGTGTAATAAGCTGACTCTTCCTGTGCAGACCATGAATAAGCATTTTCTCAAAAATTCTCACAAGGTATTCAACCAAAAAAAAAAAAGATGGATTTAGAGTCTATTGTTCTATTCTAGAATATTATTTGACCTTGTAAAATGAAAAATATGAATACCTATCAACTGTCTTGATTATTATATAGTTATATAGAGCTATCCAATGTTCTTTCTGTAAAGGACACTTTGGTTTTTTTAATAATTTATTTCAAAGAGTTAAGCCACCCAATTGAAGGAGATAGGTCTCTTTCTGTTTCTGCTGACAGGGGAGTTAAGGTGACAAAATGTTCCCACAGAAGCTGATAGAGAGTAGTAGATTATGTTTTGCATAAGTCGTAGAATGAAAACCCCGCATAAATGCAGTTATAAACTTTTTCTGACACTGTCTTTTATGATACATTAGCTAAAGAATATTAAATTGTAATGTACAGTGATTCTGGCAAATAACTGTAACTATTAACAGATAGTACTGCAGTGGGCGCCAACTGAAAGTTTTATTGAAGTCTGCAAAGACTTGGCTTGCAGCGTTGAAAAGCTGGGAGAAGAAGTTACCAAGCTGAAGGACCTGCTGGAGAAGGTGGGTATGTGGTGGAGTGTGCTCTTGGACAACCACTGTGGCACAAATGCCACTCTGAATACTTACACTCTTACTTCTTAATTAAGGAATCTTTTGTTTGGAATTATTGGCTCACAAGGAAGATACTAAGGTTTTATGGATTGAATGGGAGGCATCCCAGATAACTCTGCAGAGTGACAAAAGAAGAGGGTGGGAGAGGTCAAGGCTAGATGTTAGCACCACATCAGTCATTCTCAAACCAACACAATGACACGCTCTTGTCAGATGGGGTCATTTTAAGTAATAGGCTAGTAAAAGGAATGGCCGCTGGGATAGAGTAAATGGAGCATCAGTGTCAGAAAGGAATCTGTTGCTGAACGAAGCCATGTGGAACTCAGATCTTGAGTGTAATGCTACTAATGCCATTTCCTGTAGTTTAAGTAAATTTAATGTAATATAACAGCCTTCTCCCAATAAATCACTTAACACCAAATATATTTAAGAGGTAGATAGAGGTTGTGACAAAGAACTTTTTAGCTATTTGTGTTGCTGTTTTTTGCATATGCAGAAATCAATTGTATGTATGTATTTGTCTCCTGTATGTGCAGGCCAGTTGTGAGGGCTGAGGGGGATCTGAATTAGGTGCCACCTGACTTTGCTCTCGTCTGTACTTAAGGTTTTAGAGCTGTCAAGATGAAGCACAGTGGTTCTGTACCCAGTGTTAAACATTAACCTTCGAATTACTTCAAAAATGTCATTCCTGTTCTATTAAAATACTCTAGTGTTTTATGAATTTTACTGATGGAGACTTTAATACGAAACATTTTTGTGATAATTTATGATGGGATGCTCTTGAATGAGTAGAGCACTGAAACATTTATTATGAAAAGTGCCAATTTAAGTGAAACAGTTAAACCTCTTAGATAATAAGTTTGTATAAATGCCCTTAAAATCTTCAGTACTGTTTGCTAAGCTTTGTCATTGCAAGACTTTGCCAGCAGTACATGTTATGTCTGTAGCATATAATTTTTGAAAGCATGGTACATGAGATGACCTTCCAGGCATTATAAACTAAGATAGGGAATCAGAACCTAACGCTGCTGTGCTTCATGAAAAGGCTCCACTCAGCTTCAACATGTATTCGAGCAGGCACTTGTAAGGTACTTTCCACTCCCCCTTTTATTTCAGGGAAATTTAATCTGTTACATATTTAACTTCCTTTTTTAATTAACAGTTGTTTTAGTAATTAAATGGCAAAAGTTCTGGTTAAAATATTTGATGACTGGAGTTTTAATGTTTTTTATTAGATTTTTGTAGTATCTGTTAGCAGTGTGTTTTACTCCTGAGGAACTAAGTTGGTAAATGGTTTGTTTTTCTAATATATATTACAGATATAATGATTGAACATCAGATAAGATAAAGGTTTGCACATGTTTATTTCAATTGAAGTAGGGCAGAGGCAGACAGAAAGAAATAATATCAATCCTAGATGCATGCAAATTCTTAGGACTGGGTACTTTATCACATACTTAAGAAGCTTTCACGCTAACTTTTTTTTCTTTGTTGTGCTTTTTACATGAACTTAATATCTGCCTCAGCATGAGCAGAAGAATGACCCCAGCCGAGTGAAACTTCCAGACAAAGCACCCACCTTGGAAAAAAGATTAGTAAAAATGGGAGCGGTTACATTGCTTGGATTTGGTTTTTTCTTCTTTATAACTAAGTTAGTGGTAAAGAAAACCTGACTTTAAGTTTAGTTCTGTGAATACCTTTGGAAAACATGGTCGCATTATGCTTCTGTTCAGTGTATGCAGCTGTATGTGAAAATTCGTATAGTTTCACATCATAGCTGTGGTATCTGTATCCAGTAAATACTTTGGTCTCAAAATAAAGTTCTTTTCTTTTTTGGCATAAAGCTGTAATTATAGCTTACTAATTACTAGTTTCATTTTTACCTTTAGCTGTTGTTCAGAGGTGAACATAAGCAAATAATTCTGATTATACCACATGTTTGTATTTAAAATTATGATGCAGTTGTGTTTTGGGCGTTGGGAGGGTTTAAAATATTTTAAATATCTCATGTAATTTTATGTTGATACAGATCTTATCTCTATAATATGAAAAATTTCCTGGTGAGGTGTACTTTTTTTCTTTTGTCACAATCACAGGACTTTGTTACACATTGCCTAAAAAGTCATTTCCCACTGAACTATGATACTCAAATTATGCCTGAAATCAGTTTCCTTAGGGATACTTAACTTCTGTTAAGAGTTTCATCACATTTATTAAAAGGATTATAGCAGTCCTTTGCTATAAGAATGCGAGCAACTTAGAAGGCATAGCAGCATGTTTTTTCTTGGTCTGGTCTTTCACTACAGCAGCTTCATGAGTAGAGTAGCTTTTCCTTAATATTTTCTCCACTTAAAAAAATGTTTGTAATTCTGCAGTGAAACATTAATATCTGTTTTTCATCTGGTTACCAAACCAGCTATGTTGGAAAAAAAGGAATTGGTGTAAGTTAAATCAAATCAGTTATGTTTTTGCAGACTTCAATGAACATCTGTAAAAATGCTGAATATTTCTGAAGAGACGTTCTTCTATCAAAATAAAACAAAAGGTGTCTAAAAAAACATAAACCTCAGTGGGTATGTCATGCTTTAGCTCTGTCTGTTTTCAGACATGTTGTGTGGAGTCTTAATCTTTGACGGTCCCTCCAGAGACTAGTAAGGAGAAGATAAAAGCTTGAGTGCTACTCCAGTTGCTGGCACAGTTCTCTGCATTTTGTTCTAGGAAACTGCATTAGGTGTTCGTGTGCTTCCTTGTTACTGCAGTTGTTTTACCTCCTTTCCTCCCAGGTTCCTACTTTAATGCAAGGAACATCCTACAGAGTGATAAGGCCAGAGGCAAATACAAAGTAAGTTGTTGGGTTTTTTTTTTTTCATGCTGTTCCTAGCTTTGGGTCAGAGGGGATAAGCTGTGTTCCCCACCACTACCATCTACCAGCAGAAGTGGAGAAGGGCACATAGTATTAGCATACTGACTTGAACCAACAAAGTATAGAAAAGGAAGTATTTAAAAATTAGTTCTCTATTTCTTCATATTACCTTATAATTAATCCTAAACTAACAACACACATATCACAAAAGGAAGAATCCATGGATATGGAAAAGTCCATGGAAATACAAAACTCTGTAAAGTGCAGTTTTAACTGCTTGTTGTACACATGGAACCTTATATATACACGGCACTCCTCCTCTGATTAGCTCGAAATACAGGTCAACTGCAGCTGCCCAGGGAAGGGATGGCTCACAAGTATTACTAGAACTTTGACACCTAACATCTTTTGGGTTTTTCTGTTGGGTGAAGGTGTTGGGGGTTTTTTGGTTTTGGGGGTGGAAAGAGGAGTAGGCAGGCATTTTGTTCAGACTATGTTTCCAACATGTACTTTCACTTTAGTTAAGTGGAATTATTTCAACCACTGGTAAAGATTTCTGTGATGCTGCCCTTGAATTCTGTTACTTAGCCTCGCTATTCCTTACTTCTCCACTTCAGTGAGAATTTGCATTAACGAAGCCCCTCCAAAGGATACTGAACGTAGCTTCCGTTTCCAGAGATGCATTTCCTACCACTAGTAGATCTTGCCATTTGAGACAGTAAAAATTTAAATTTTTTTTCCCATGAATTTGAAGAAAAGACCCACTTGTATGGAGGCCTTTCAAGATGACCTTGGAGGTCTTACAGTTGAATAGCAAATCTGCTCCAGAAATGTTTTGTCAGTATTTAACTAAATTATAGGTATAACAATCTGAATGATGCCATTGCTATAAAATACCTATGAGGGGGAAAAAATAATAAATGATAGTTGCTGAAAATTTTTTTTCTAGTTTGAGAGTTACAATAAAATATTCTTTGCAGAAATGAGTCAAAGGTCTGAACAGTTGGAGCTGACCTCCAAAACACATTTGGGAGAAGCTGGTCCTGTTATCTTATGGAACACCTATTTCACATGCTTATAACCACTACTGCAAACACACATGGGAACAGCTTTTGGGTTAAACGTAGGCTTTCTGCCAGCAGCGTCCTTAGCATGAAGAATAGTGCTCAAAATGACATAAACTACACATGAGAAGCAAGGGTCTTGGAGTAACTGTTTTGAGCTGTCTCATTAATTGATTGGTCATGAACTGTGTTGCGTGAGTAGGAGATGTTAAGAGCCAACTAAACAATTATTTTAAGCTGCCATATCATAAAAAAATTGTGTTTTCCTTTTCAGATTCCAGACTCGGGCTTAAACAATCAATTTCAAGGTCCTTTATTTAGTTTTGTGTTGTTCCAGGGCCTCTTTCAAATTCTCTGTTTGAGAAGGTGTCACAATATGGTTGTGATAGGGCAGGAAGCAAAGAAAGAGATTCCTTCGACATCTGGCCCCTGAGCTACGCTGTCAAAATTCTCACCCCCACCAGCACCTGGTAAGGGAGCCTTCAGATGAAAATGTCCCTGCTGAGAGGCTTCCTTCTGTAAGTCATCAAATTAAAGTCATTATCCCAGAACAGTAAGAATACAATGATTTGCACATCTATGAGGGGATTGGAGGAGAATGCTAAAGAGCTTTGCATGCATTGAGCAGGTAAGCCTCACCGCCCTGTGAGGTATTGTTCTCCTCTTACAGTAGTGCAAATTGAGATGCAGGAGGTTTGAGTGGATTGGACCTGGGGCCAAATCCTGCAGATACCTAGTTGCTTAAAGATGCAGGGAGGTTCCTACTTGCAATACCATTGGATACCTAACTGCTCTTGATACGGATGAATATTCATGGAATGGCCTTTTCTGAATCTTTAGACTGTTATGTAAAATTAGGGCCTTGGGTGATCCTGTGGAGATCTGAAAGAACCTAAAGAGCTTTTGTTTCTCATTTGTCCTGTCCAAGATAAACTGCAGGTTGTGTGTGGTGTGTCTCTCTTTGTGTGCTTTTGGATGTGCCCTGCTCTTTATATTTGACTTGTGGAGTACCCGGCCTGTTGTAAGCATTGCCCAAATATTCCTGTTGGGTACCAGTTACAAATGGTAGATGGTAGTTTAGGGTATGTGCATTCTTAAATTGAGAAAGAGTGAGCTTTTTCATTACGTTCTCCATTGACTTAGAGAAGTGTTGTGTTTGGTTTTTCTTCTTTTACTTCATCTAGCTGCCTTGTTGGGGACAAGACTTAAGCTTGAGCTGTGCAGTTTATTCTTTTTCCTCTTGCCATCTTTGAACTCCTTCAGGTGTTCCCCAAAGCCGTAACTTGCTCATAGGTGTGAGCAGGTGTTCACTTGCATTTTCCTTCTGTGTTCCAGCAGTTCTGCGAAAGTTACAGGTGATCTTTCCCAAATAAAGCTGCTGTGTTCCTAGTAAAGCAGTATAAACGTTGCTTTGGACCTTTCTGCACAGATGAAAGTCTTGAAGCTCTAGCAGGTATCATAACTGCAGGTTTCTACTTTTAAAGACTTTTACTGTCATTTCTTTGTTCTGGAGGCATGGGGGAAATGTATATTTGGAAATTTATATTTCTCTATTCTAGAAATAGGAATTTCCAGGTAATGGGGCTCTGTATTTTACAGACCAAAAATTATAAGTGCTGAGGTATGAAATGGGGTGTTACTGGCATTAAATGAATAATGTGATGGGTATCCTTAACAGCTTTAATAGCTGTTAAATTACTTTCAGTTTTTATCCTGATTCAAATGGTGTCATTTCATGTAATACAGAGCCCTAGTCCCTGGAAGTGAGACTTCAGGGATCCCTCTGGGAAGGATTTTCAGCTCTTTTAAGCTGTGCTGCTGACTATGATACATATGGGAAGATGCCTTCTACTTAAGGGTTTAGTGGAGTTTTTTCTTACTAATTATTCTTCTCAGATGAGCCTTCCATACCTTCAGCTTTTCTGAAAATAGTCTTTATTTGAATGTAGATATACAGGTTTAACTACATTATTTTCATTATTGTATTGAAAAACCTCAGCTCAATTTCATAAAGTATGTATTCAAAGAATTGGGCTTTCAGTGTTCCTGACCACTCCGCTGTCATCTGTATTGCACATGGCATGATTTCTTGATGGGATGAGAAACTCTGTGTGCATAATACTTGCTGAAGGCACACATGGCTTTGTAAGTCCAGATTGCTTTTGTGGCAAGGAGGGCCAACAGCCTCCTCAGGGCTGCATCAGGAACAGCACCACATCAGCTTCAGGGCAAAAGTGTGATCCTTCTCCTCCCCTCAGCACTGGGGAGGGCACAGCTGGAGCGCTGGGTCCAGACCTGGGCTCCCCAGTATGACAGGGACATGGACATCCTGGAGTGAGTCCAATGAAGACCCACAAAGATGCTGAAGGGGTTCGGGCCTGTGAGCTACGTGGAGAGGGTGAGAGAGCTGAGATTGTTCAGCCTGGGGAAGAGAAGGCTCTGGGGCATCTTATGCATGTGTATAAATACCTGGGGAAGGAGTGAAGATGGAGCCAGGATCTTCTCAGTGGTCCCCAGGGACAGGCCAAGAGGCAATGGGCACAAACTGAAATGCAGGAAAATCCCTTTATATGTAAGGGGAAAAAAATTCATCCTGGGTCAGACACTGGGGCAGGTTGCCCAGAGACGCTGTAGTGTTTCTGTCCTTGGAGGTACTCCAAACTGGACACATCCCTGAGCAACCTGCTGGCTGACCCTGCTCTGAGCGGGAGGTTGGACTGGAAGAGGTCCCTGTAGTAGGTTGACTCTGGCTGGAGGCCAGGTGCCCACCAAAGCCGCTCTATCACTGCCCTCCCGCTCTATCACTCCCCTCCTCAGCTGGACAAGGGGGGGGAAAATATAATGAAAGGCTTGTGGGTTGAGATAAGGCAGGGAGATCACCTGTTGCCATCAAGGGCAAAACAGATTCAGGTAAATTATTTTATTTTATTACCAATCAAATCAGAGTAAGGTA